>NC_052665.1:21652500-21950000 GCF_016802725.1 Solenopsis invicta
TCAGCGTTGACGTCCATGGGGACGACGTCCTCGTCTGAGGGCAGCGGGGTCACAAAGCCGAGGGATATCGAGGAGTCCTCTCTCTTCAGACCGGACGGTCCTGGTTGTTCAGACCCGGTGGTGTTCGTTCCAGCGATGCAGCTTACAGGCTTATTGCCTTTGCTGCAGGCCGGGCCCGGTCTTGTGCCGGGGACGGCCGCTACGTGTCACCCCTTGGCGAAGGACGGGAATTCCCGTTCGCTGAACGGGGACACCGACATCACGTGGCCAGCACCTTGAGAGTCTGTCGGGCTGAAGAGCTCCAGCCCGTCGGCTCCGGTGCTGGGTCCTCTTCGGTACTTTTGGGCGTCTCTTCCTTCAGCGGGTGAGACGTCACCCTTGAGATCCGGGAGGGATGAAGAGGCCTTTATTCTTCCCGGGCCATCCCGCGAGCGAGAGCTCGTCTCTGCGTCACACCTAGAAAGGGTAATCGTCGGTACTTTAGCGTTTTTTGGATTGGACTTTATAGTTGATCCCACTTCCCGTGACGGCTACACCGACCGGCGTATCTCCCACTCCGCCCCAATACGGTTATTGATGAGGAGTGTCCCGGGTACTCCCGGGGGGTCGGCTTATGGCGCGGACACCGGGAATGTTACATCCGGTGCGCAGGCCTCCAGCCCCTTACACACCCATACGGAGGAGCCATCAAGGGCTTGCCCTGTATGGGCTTTAGGGTTCCCCCGCCTCCGACAGCGGGTGCACCGTCACGGGTGGCGCCACCCGGGTGGCCCCACGGACGGATCGAGTAACGGAAGCGGCGCCCCTTACGCACCCTAACCGCCGTGGCGACCAGCACGTCTACCCAGGGTAACACAATCCCCTGAAGGGACACGACTCCAGCCCGGCACCCGCTTTGGAAGGGACGCCGTCGGGGAATGCCAGGCCAGACCAACGCCCCCGGGCCCCGCCTCGGAAAACTTCCGAGCGGCCCCAAGGCCAGTTCAGCCCGTAGCCTCGGGGAGAGTTTTCCGCGAGGAACGCGCTGGATCGTCCTCCATCGCTCCGATCCTGTCCAGGAAATAATTTCGGGTGGCCCGGAGACGGCCCAGCCCGCTGGGTCCGGTAAACCGGGGTCCCAACGGCCCGTCTCGTCTGGTTGAGAGCGGCGAGAAGCTTTATTCCGGGACAAGTCTCTTCATAGAAACTCCTCGCCGCTTTCCGCACGCGTCCCCGGCCCTGCCTCGGAAAAGTCCGAGCGGCCCGAGGGCCATCCCGACCCGATGCACCGGGAAGGTTTCCCACAATGCACGCGCCGGGACACCCCCGCCGCTCTGACCCTGCCCTGGAATACGTCCAGGCGGCCCGGAGACCCCCTCTATGGTGACCCACCTTGACGTGGTACCCTCTTCCCCGAGTCGCCTTTGGGCGAGAATAGATGGAGGGTCTAAGAGGTCACCGGGAAGGCACCTTCCTTCCTCCGGAAGGCAGTAGCGGTGCTCAAGGCGTTTATGGCGCGGCAGGCACGAGAGACGGAGGGGCTAGTGATTCTCGTGTCTGGGGACGGTGTCGTTTTCATGGCTCGCGTCCTGGCAGGGGAAGAGCTGGCTCCTCGAAGGGTAAGAGGGGCCGGCGGGACTTCGGTGTTACCGAACCCGCCAGGCTGGGCCGTCTCCGGGCCGCCAGGACGTACTCTAAGGCAGGGTCGGAACGGCGAAGGATGTCCCGGCGCGTGCATCGTGGAAAACACTCTCCGGTGCATTGGGTCGGGACGGCGCTCGGGCCGCTCGGACTTTTCCGAGGCAGGGTCAAGAGCGCGTGCGGAAAACGGCTAGGGTTTTATGTGAAGGGACTCGTCACTGAACGGAGCTCCTTGCCGCTCTCAACGAGACGAGACAGGCCACTGGGACCCCGGTTTACTGGACCCAGCGGGCTGGGCCGTCTCCGGGCCGCCCAGAATTATTCCGGGGCAGGGTCGGAACGGTGGAGGACGGTCCAGCGCGTGCTTCGCGTGAAACTCTCCCCGAGGTTACGGGCTGGACTGACCCTGGGGCCGCTCGGAAGTATTCCGAGGCGGGGCGGTGCTGGTCTGGCCTGGCATTCCGCGGCGGCGTCCCTTCCGAAGCGGGTACTGGGCCGGAGTCCTGGTCCCCCCAGGGGAGTGCTTTACCCCCCTGGGTGGACGTGCCGATTGCCACGGCGGATAGGGTGCGGAAGGGACGCCGCTTCCGTTACCCAACCCGTCCGTGGGGCCCCCGGGTGGCGCCACCCGTGACGGACATCCCCCGCTGTCGAAGGCGGGGGACCTCTGAAAACCCATACGGGGCGAACCCTTGATGGCTTCTCCGTATGGGTGTGTAAGGGGCTGGAGGCCTGCGCACCGGATGTAACATTCCCGGTGCCCGCGCCATAAGCCGACCCCCCGGGAGTACCCGGGGCACTCCTCATCAATACCCGTATTGGGGCGGAGTGGGAGATACGCCGGTCGGTGCAGCCGTCACGGGGCGTGGGATTCTTTTCATTATGCCTAATGTAACAAACTCAAAGTGCCGACGGTCACCCTCTTGAGGGTTGATGCAGAGGCGAGTCCTCGTTCGCAGAGTGGCCCGAGAAGAATGAGGAATTCCTCATTCCTCCCGTACCTTAAAGGCGACGTCTCCCCCGCGGAGGGGAGTGACGCCGCCATATATAAGAGGGGACCGAGTACTGGGGCCGGGGGGCACGAACTCTCTAGTTTGACCGACCCCCAGGACCCCCAGGACATGGGCCACAGGATGAAAAACCCCCCGCTTACGCTGGGGGACTTCCTGCTCTCAAAGAACAGGAAGGGCAGTACTTCCGGCACTAAACCGTGCTCGGCCTGCAACAAGGACAAGAAACCCGATAGCTGCAGCGCCGGGGCGGCAAATACTGGGCCAGGAGTTGAAACCGGACCATCCGGCTTGAGGAGGGACGACTCCTCCCTATTGGTTGGCTCCGTGACTCCGCTGCCCTCGGACGAGGACATCCTTATGGACGTCGAGGCCGAGGGAGCGGGGACATGGGAGCACGGTAGGAAGCGTTTGAGGAGGAGAACGACAAAAAATGTCTTGTCTTTCTTGGACTTGGAGGAGGGTCCCCCTAAAAAGGGACATGGAAGGCCCGCGAAAGACCCCTCACACGAGAGGCAATTTGCCGCGGATGCCCTGGCTCGGAAAGCCGCGGAGGAAAAAGCGCGTTAGCTAAAGAGGGACCACAAAGCCGTATTGAACCCTGAAATCCAACCTTTTTCCGAGCGCGCCACGAGGGTAAATAACGAGGCCCTAGAGCGGAGAAACAAGAGCGACAGCTGACCGCGGCAGTAGCCGCCGTGATGACACAAGGCCTGAGTATGCTGGCCAAGTCGGTGGAAAGGTCGGGTAACATACAAGGCCCAATAAGGAGGAACCTCTGGAAGGCCCCCACAGAACTCACGGCCGGCCTGACCACCATATTGGCCAGACAAAGGGAGGACAAAAAGGCGCAAGAGCGCCGCGAAGAAAGCGCGGCCCTAGCCAGGGCTCGTGCTAAATGGGCCCTGGAAAAACAAAAGCTGGAGGCAGAACTCGGGCAGCTGCGAGTCCGGGTAACGCTGCTCGAGGATAATTCTTCCAACCGATCCCCGGCTGGGGAAGCATACACCGATGAAGAGGTTTAGACGGATCTGGACCTTAACACGGACGTCATAGAAACCCTAATGGGGGAACTGCCCCATTAGTCCAAACCGACTGGGAATCTGGGCACGGCGGTGGGGACCCCCATCGAAGAGTACCCTTCCCTGGGGACAAAGGCGGCCCAACCTAAAAAGAAGCCGATCGTAGTGGGCATCGAGAAGCTCAAGGAGTCGTACTTTCGTCCGCTACTCAAGGGGGATTGCAAAGAGATAAACCCCCCCCTTTTTTTGTTCACGGACAGGAAATGCGTTACCGCATACTCCAGGCCTCGGGGGAGGTCTGGTGGTTATGTGGGGCTCTCTCCGGCCGGCGACGTGCCGGCGAGGGCCTACCCACTAAAACCTCTCCGGGAGTCCAGCCCTGGTCCATGACTGGGGGGTTCCGGGAACGCGTGCAGCATGCTTCCGGAGCCCCCCGGACCCAGTCGGCCGACTCGTCTCGCCAGGGGCGCCTTAGTGATAGGCGCCCCTGGCAGTGCTTAAGGGCCTAGTCTGCCCAAGGTCAGGGGAGAGGGACACCGTCCCTCCCCCGACTCTTCACCTGTTGAAGTTGGTGGTACAGGCCCGGGGATTCGGCCATCGCCGGATGGTTCCCGGGCCTCTTCGCGCCGCGCTGACGGCGGCGCGGCCCTACTTTCTGCCCTGGGGGGGAGAGAGAAGACCCTTCCCTTTCCCACCCTCGGCGAGGCAGCGGGGGAAGCGGCTCCGCGTTATGCCGCAGGGACGCTGCCCCCGGACTGTCAGGTCAGATCTGCCTCGCAGGGCTCACCGGTGTAAGAAGCCCTCCTCCCGCGGCTGCGTGTCCGAAAGGCGAGGCCGGTAGCAGGGGAGGAGGGTCGTCTCCTCCTTTCCATATTGGCGCTGTCGCTCCCCTCCTCCTCAATTGTGGGGAGGGAGGGGGCGAAAGCAGCTGATCTGCTGGCCCCCCGCTGTCTTTTTGCAGACGGGCCGCGTGGGCCCGGGGGGCGGGAGGCAGACCTTCTTTTTCTTTGGGGCGGCCGGGAAGAGAGCCAAGGTGGGTCGTGGCCCCCGTCCCCGCCATCCCTATCATCGTTACCTTTGCCGGAGGACATGCGTCCCCCGGCCTCCTCTATCTTCTTGTTTCGGCCGCCTCCTTCTACCGCATTACTTGCTCGCAGAAGGAGGAGACCGCGACCCATGCCCTCTCCCTGCTGATCATATGGTTAATGATGGCCCGCAGGAAGAGGTCTTTTCTTCTCGCAGGAATCAGCGCAGCTGCTCCCACGCTGGACAGTGCTTCAGCGTGTACTGCGCGGAGTCCCGCTTTGCCTTGCAGTGGTGGCACTGCGTCGTCGGCTTTTTGCGTATACTGCACAGGTACTCACCGAAGCAGCCATGCCCGGTGAGCACCTGTGTCGTTCGGTAGGATAGACCGCCCCAAGGGCGGCCCACCCATTCGTCCAAGTGGGGTAGGACAGTCTCCAAGATCCGAGATCCTGCCGCCGGCGGGTCGTTGGCGAGGCTCTCTTGCCAAGCTCTCATGGCCCGTCGGCGTGCTCTCTCACGTAGTAGCGCGGCGACCCTGGGGGTAACCACTCCCCCCTGCAGGCGGACGGCCTTCGCTCTGGCGTATGACCATGCCAGAGCGTTGGCCGTGAATTCTGCTGGGGGGAGCCCCGCCAGTACCATTGTCGCCGCGCCAGTGACGGTGCGGTACGCGCGCACAATCCTTTGCGCCAGCCGCCGCTGCACTGCGTGCAGCACGTCTTGTATGCGGCGGCTGGCCAGCGCCTCGCGGAACCAGACTGGGGTTTCATACAGAGAGCCAGCCATGGCCGCGTAGGCGTACGCGCGCCTCGCACCGACTCTCGGGCCTCGGACGTTAAACATCAACCGTCCTCCTGCCCAATCGCTGGGCCAATTTGTCGAAATGCTCGGCAAAAGCCCAGCGACCGTCCAATAGCAACCCCAAGTATTTTAGGGTTGCCCCCACTTAGACCCGGGTGTTGTCCACCCGGACGAATGCCCGGAGCGGTACCCGGGAGGAGCCATCATGGAAGATAATGGCTTCCGTCTTCTTCGGGGCCACCCTCAGGCCCAGGCTCTTGATGTAGCCGACGACACAGTTCACCGCCCAATTGCCCATGGCAACTGCTATCACTCAGGAGGCTCCCCCGGCCACCACGAACGTGTCGTCAGCGTATCCAAAGACGTGGCAGACGGGGGGGCCCCGCGGAGAACCTTGTCGTTTGTGGCGTTTCATAGCAGGGGGCCCAGTACTGACCCTTGCGGAACGACACACGACATGTCCCTCCGCTGCTGGATTCCGGTTTTGTCCCGGAACTCTAGCACCCTGTCCCGGAAGTAGTCCCGAACGATGGCGACGAGATAGTGCGGCAAGTGAAAATGCTCGCTGAGCGCCGCCACTACTTCGACCCAAGAAATACTGTTAAAAGCGTTGGCAATATCCAGGGATATCGCCAACGCCACATACCCGTCACCCGTGATAGACTCCGAGAGGGATCGGACCTGTCGTATTGCGTCGACGGTCGATCCCGCTTCTCGGAATCCATATTGTCGGGGGGACAAATCGGGACCATTGCGGGACATATGCCGGATGATGCGGTTAGCTTGAAGATCTTGCCCGCATCATCCAGCATACAAAGGGGCCTATACGCGGAGGGACTCTCTGCTGGTTTGCCCTCCTTTTTAAGGAGGACAAGCCGGGCCCTTTTCCACCTCCTGGGGAAAGTTCCTTTCCGGAGGCATTTCGTATATGTGGCACGAAGTGTCTCCCCTATTATCCAAGACGCCCTGGCCCAAACCTTGGCGTGTATTCCGTCCGGCCCGGGCGCCTTCGCCTTTCTTCCCGTTATGCGGGCAAAGGCCGCGACCATTTCGTGCCTGGACACTTCCAGTTCCTCGGTCTATCCTGGGGGAGGGCCGGTCTTTTCCGGGATGTCCCTCCCGCTGGTGGGGAACAATTTGTTCACCACTTCACCGAGGAACAGGCGATTCAGCGTCTTCGAGACTGGGGGCGCTCACGGGCGAAAACTTTACATCATTATTTTATAAGATTTTCCCCATAGGTCGCGGTCCAGCTCGGAGAGCAGCTTATCCCAGGCCGCTGCCTTCGCCCGCGCTATGGCGGTCCTCAGGGCCTTTCTGGCTTCCCTGTGGGCCGCCACAGCGTTGTTCAACGCATCCTCCACGCCTCGCCGCTTGGCGCGAGTGTGTGCCCGCCTGGCGGCCACGATAGCCCGCCTCAGTTCGGCGAGCTCCGCGAACCACCAATAGGCGGCACGACGCGCCATTGGTCTGCTGCGGGTCATAGAGGCGTTGCAGGCACGCGACATCAGCTCACATAGGCGCTCCGCCTCCTCCTCGGCTCCAAGTTCAACTCCTCCCTCCGGCCAGGTGAAGGCGAGGAGGACTGATCTCGAGGGCTTCGTGGTCGCGTTTTCTTAGGACCCATTGATTTCTGTCCTGGGTGCGGCTGCGTTGCTCACGTACAGAAATCAATCCGCGGGGGGTCGGGTGGGGAGACCAGCTCCATGGAGATAAGTCTATGATCAGACAGTTCTCCTAAGGAACCGGTTTCCACTTGCCATCCCTTTACCCTGTTAAGGGCGTTGGGGGAAGCCCTCGTCACATCGACGATGGACTCCCCCCTGGCCCTCACGTAGGTGTTGACCCGGCCCCGGTTCAGAAGGACCAGGCCGAGCTCCGCCGCAAAGTCCAGGGCGAGGCGGCCCCTGGCGTCTGTGCGGGGGGAGCACCAAGCCACGGCGTGGGCATTGAGGTCTCCCCCCACTACGACCGCCCTTGGGAGAGCGACTGAGTATGTCGCTCTCCATGCCATCTAGGGTCGCCTCGTACTCCCCCCTTGTTAGGTTAGGGGGGAGATAACATCCCAGGACATCGATGGGTCCATACTCGACCATAATGAAGCCCTTGCCAGCCGATACCGGAATCATCGGCCGAGCGCCTGGCACGTGATGGCTGACCATCGCCACTTTCCCCGTGGGATCCCCAACCCAGTTGGGGTTGTCCTCGAGGATCCTATACGGATCGGCGACGATGGCCAGCGCGCCACCTGCCTCCGCTAGGCACTGCACAAGCATGTCTTGTGCAGCCCTGGCGTGGTTCAGTTTGGTTTGGAGGAGCCTACGAGGCATTGTTTGCTTGCATTCGAAGCTCCTCCACCTCCTGCATCTCTTTGTATCTAGGTGCGTCCTCATTACTTACTCTCCTCTCCCTTTGCGGGACAGGAGCCTCTACCTCGATGGGGGGGGGTTTCGCGGCCTGAGGTGGGGTCGGCTTTGAAACGGTCGACCCGCCTCTTGGCGGCCCCTGGCGCTCAGGGGTGCCCTTTGAGCCTTGTTGGCAAGGCACCCCTTCGCGCCGATGCGATGTTCAGCGGGCTTGCCCGCGTCTTTGCAGACCGGGCAGTCTGCCTTTCGGTGCAGGCATTGGCTAAGTGGCCAATGCCCCCGCATTGGTAGCAGCAGCCGGATCTGTCGATCTTTCCGGCGCAGTCGCGCCTCATCGCCTTCGCCTTGCCTGGACATGAGGGTCGTTAGGCCAGCAGTTAGATCAGTGTAGGCCATCCACATGTCATTTTTGATCGGGCCCTGTATATTTTGTGATCTTTCTACCGATTTGGCCAACACGCCCAGGCTGTTGGTCATGACCGCTGCTACAGCGGTCATTGGTTGCGTCTCGAGCTCCTCCGCGCGTTAGAGGGCCTCGTTATTGGCCCTTGAGGCGCGCTCTGAGGTAGGTTGTAGCCGGACAATAATGAAAATCGCCGCGCATTCCCGGAAATCACGAGATCTTTATAATTTTATATTGATATCCCTAACGGTCGCCACCCATTTTAACCGAATAAATGGGAAGGTCATTGTAAATCGCGATTCCCGGCTTTACTGCGTCCCGATCTTCCTCTTTACCTGTTGCGCGTCTCAGCGTGCCGAATACGGATCGCTCAGGTAGATGGTGTCTGCTCGTGTCGCCGTTGCCATGCGAGATACCTCCCCCAGCTCGGCGTCGCATCGGCAGCACCAACGGCTCGGTGATTTTCCCTCGTGCTCTCTCTCTCTTTCCTTAAGCTTCCCTGTTCTCTCTCTTTGTCACTCTCGTGCGCGCGGCGGTATCGGTGATTTGCGTGACGGGCGAAATAAATGTTTATTTCAATTAGCGTAACAAGAGTATTTATTAATCACTGTGTCTTTGATCACAATTTTGCTGTCTTAAACTACCCGCACACGCACACTCGCACTCGCTCATTCACACGTAATCATCGCGCGTCTCTCTCGCGTGACCGCGTCAATGTCGTCTCTCGAGTAACAAAATCTCTTCACGACTGATCGCTTTACGCGTCGCGGAATAATGAAATTAAACTAAAAGCGCTCGGAACTCGCGGTACTCGCGAAGTTATTCGCCGTACGTCTCTAATCATCTCTTGCGCGAGATGATGCAATCATGATGCAATCCGTGCATCCGCGGTCGCGTTCCCGACCGTACACTTCGTCGTCGAAATCCCGAGAGAGAGTCCTTTCTCTTCACGCAGCGCCAAGCGAGTGGACCCGCGGGGTCCCCACTTAGCGTACCACCCACTCTGCATATGGCAGTCATGGAAGGGTCCTATGGTACCGCCCCCTCGGCGGTTCGCTAAATCGCTGGTAATTTTATTTACCAGCGGTCTCTTTTAATTCGCGAGTTTCCGTAGCTGTTCAATAAAATTGATTAGTCGTTCATACACGCATGCAAACACACTCGACTTAAAGCTAAGTTATTATATTAGAGCGGACGCCAGAATGAAGAAACAAAAGGAATAAAATAACATGATAAAATAGAAAAAATAATAAAACAAAAATAAAATGAAAAGGATTGAAATAAACTATAATATATAAATATATGATTTGTACGCGATGGCATTCCGCTGAGCGGTTAATTCTAGCTTAAGTACTAAATATTACAATGAGTCCGTGGGTGTCGCGGACGGTTCCGCGGTATTCTCACGGTTGGTATCGCACGGCGGGTCACTGGTCCTTATCGCCGTTGCCTCCTGGATGTCGGGCAGATTGGTGGCCAGCGTCTCGACGGCTCTTTTGACTTCTGTATCGGTCGTCATTTTTGCGTTTTGCGCGCTTCCGCGCTCGTTGTCGTGGCATCTCTCCATGAGGACGCGTGGTCGCTGCACGGCCGCGATCACCTGTGACGGTGCCTGTAATTTATAATTCGTTGACCGGCCAAATTTTGACGGCGGCTGTAAGGTTTAACCTCTGGGTTAATGATAGCCCTGTGGTCTTTCTTCAGTGTCCTGATTGTTTCGGCCTCTGCCTTTTGGGCCAGGGCCTGGGTCGTCAACTGCCCCTCGTGTGAGGGGTCCTTGGCGGGTCTCCCGCGTCCTTTCTTTGTCGGACCCTCGTCTGACTCAGTCGATGACGACATGTAGTATGCCGGGGTCGTCTTCCTATGGGAGTACTCCCGGAGGTTTGGTTTATGGTGCGGGCACCCGGAATGTTACATCCGGTGCGCAGGCCTCCAGCCCCCTACACACCCATACGGAGAAGCCATCAAGGGCTCGCCCCGCATGGGCTTTCAGAGGTTCCCCGCCTCCGACAGCGGGGGCACCGTCATGAGTGGCGCCACCCGGGGGGTCCCACGGACGGGTTGGGTAACGGAAGCGACGCTTCTTCTGCACCCTAACCGCCGTGTCGACCAGCACGTCCGCCCAGGGTAAAACAATCCCCTGGGGGGACAAGAACTCCAGCCCGGCACTCGCTTTGGAAGGTACGCCATCGCAGAATGCCAGGCCAGCCAACACCGCCCCGGGCCCTGCCTCGGAATACTTCCAAGCGGCCCCGGGGCTAGTCCAGCTCATAACCTCGGGGAAAATTTCCCGCGAAGTGCGCGTTGGACCGTCTTCCACCGTTCCGACCCTGCCCCGGAATAATTCCGGCTCGGAGACGGCCCAGCCCGCTGGGTCCGGTTAAAACAAGGGTCCCAGCGGCCCGTCTCGAACCCCTGTCCGGTTGGGAGCGGCGAGGAGCACCGTTCCGGGACAAATCTCTTCACAGAAACCCCTCGCCGCTATCCGCACGCGCCCGCGACCCTGCCTCGGAAAAGTCCGAGCGGCCCGAGGGCCGTTCCGACCAGATGCATCGGGGAGGACTTCCCACGATGCACGCGCTGGGACACCCACGCCGCTCCGACCTTACCCTGGAATACGTCCAGGCGGACCGGAGACCGGACGTGAGGGTTGGCCCCATCCTTTCCTCCTCCTTTCCACACCTCCCCCCTCCCTCACACCCTGTGACGGGGGCGGGACGGATGGATGGGGAAGAAGGAAGGAAAAAGAAGAAGGTAATAACGGATGACGGCCTTCGCGAGGCCCTAATCAGGGTCCTCCCGGCCGTCCTCCGCGAACTGGGTGCTCTCCCTGCCAATGATGTCGCAGGGCAGGGTACCACGCAGAAGAAGAGGAAGAAAAAGAAGAAGAAGAAGACCACGGCGGTGGATAACACCCCCCGCATCGGAGCCACAGCCCAGGGCGGAACCGGTGTGACTACCAGCGGCGGGACCAATAACAGTCCCCCCACGGCTAGACCAACCGCGCCCTCCGTCCTGGAGCTGTGGACCCATGTCTTAGGACGAAGGGCCAAGAAAAAGGTCGCCCAGGCTGCTAACAACAGCACGCCGAGACAACCTCCCCCTAAGAACCCCCCTCAAGCGACATCTTCCTCCTCTTCTAAGAAGAAGAAGAAAAAGAGGGGGCAACAAAAAGGAGGTCAAGGAGGATCCGGGGGCCCACCCTCGGCGGGAGCCAACATTCCCGGGCCGGCCAAGACACTTTTTTTTTTGTTGACGGAGGGGAAATGCGTTACCGCATACCCCAGGTCCCGGGGGAGGCCTGGCGGTTATGTGGGGCTCTCCCCCGCCGTCGACGTGACGGCGGGGGCATACCCACTAAAACCCCTCCGGGTGTCCGGCTCTGGTCCTTGACTGGGGGGGACTCCGGGAACGCGTACAGCATACTTCCGGAGCCCCCGGACCAGGTCGGCCGAGGCCGACTCAGCATGCCGGGGGCACCCTGGTGCGGGTCCCCCGACAGGGCCGTGAGGCCAGGCCGGCCTCAGGTCGGGGGAGAGGGACACCAGCCCTCCTCCGCTTCTTCCCCTTGAGATGTTTACGGGGGTAAAGCCCGGGAGTCCGGCCCCCCGCCCGGATGTCCTGGGCCCCTACGCGCCGGACAGGTCCGGCGCGGCGGCATCTTCTTCTCTGTGTTGGGTGGGAGGAGGTAGGAGGGAGTTCCTTCCCCTCCCCCACCAGCACCCCGGCGAGGCGCTAGAGGGGGGAGCGATGGCGCGTGTTGTAGCGCGCGATCGCTCCCCCGGACCGTTAGGTCAGATCTGCCTCGCCGGGTTCACTAATGCGGGGGGCCCTCCTCCTGCGGCTGCGCGTCCCGAAAGCTGGGCCGGCAGCCGTAGGGGAGGAGGGTCGCTCCCTTTCATCATCATTCCCGTGGCGGTCGCCATCGTCCCTCTCCTCCACGATAGTGGGGAGGGAGGGGGCGACCGCCACGGCTCTTCTGCCCCGCCGCCGACCGGTAAAACCCCGAGGGCGGGGGCCACTTCTTCTCCGTCGGGGCAGACGGGGCGGGAGCCGAGACGAACCGTGGCCCCCGTCTCCGCCGCCCCTTCTGTTCCTCGCGTCGCCTGGGAGCATACGACCTCCTGGCTGACGCTCCCGCACCGTTTCGGCCTCCTCCTTCTGCAGCATGACTCGCTCGCAGAAGGAGGAGACCGCCTTCCAGGCGCTCTCCCTGCCGACCATCTGACTAATGATGGCCGGCAGGGAGAGGTCATTTCCCACTTCAGCCCTTAGGACTCCGCGCAGCTCTTCCCACGCTGGACACTCTTCCAGCGTGTGCTGCGCGGAGTCCCGGGCGGCGCCACAGTGGTGGCACTATGTCGTTGGCTCCTTCCTTATCCTGCACAGGTACTCACCGAAGCAGCCATGCCCGGTGAGCACCTGTGTCGTCCTGTAGGACAAGCCGCCAAACGGGCGGCCCACCCACTCGTCCAGGTGTGGTAGGACGGCCTCCATGATCCGAGATCCGGCCGCCGACGTGTTGTCGATGAGGTTCCTCTTCCAAGACTTCATCACCCGCCGACGGGCCTTCTCCCGTAGCAACGCGGCGGCCCTGGGGGTAACTACCTCCCCCCTCAAGGCGGATGGTTTTGCCCTGGCTAAGTCCACGCCAGGGCATCGGCCGTGTACTCCGCCGGGGGGAGCTCCGCCAGGGCCATGATTGCCGCCCTGGGAGCGGTGCGAAACGCGCGCGTTAAACTTCGCGCCAGCCGCCGCTGCACATCGTGCAACACCTTCTTGATGCGGCGGTTGGCCAAAGCCTCGCGGAACCACACCGGGGCTTCATACAGAGCCCCGGACATGACCGCGAGGGCGTATGCGAGCTTCGCACCCACCCTCGGACCCCGGAGGTTGGGCATCAACCCATTGAGGACGTTCACCATCTTGCCCAACCGCTGGGCCAGCTGGTCAAAGTGATCAGCGAAGGCCCAGCGACCGTCCAGGTGCAACCCAAGGTAATTCAAGGTTGCACCCACCTGAACACGAGTGTTGTCCACCAGGACGAAGGCCTGGGGCGGTACCCCGGAGGAGCCATCGTGAAAGAAGATGGCTTCTGTTTTCTCCGGGGCCACCCTCAGGCCCAAGCCTTTGATGGCACCAACGACACAGGCCACAGCCCAGTCGCCATTGGCGACTGCTCTTCCCCAGGAGGTCCCCCCCGCTACTATGAACGTGTCGTCGGCGTAGCCGACGACGTAGCAGCGGGGTGGGAGGGCCGCGCAGAGCACTTTGCATATGCGGCGTTCCATAGCAGGGCGCCCATCACGGACCCCTGCGGAACGCCGCATGACACGTCCCTCCGCTGCTGGACTCCGTCTTTATCGCGGAACTCCAGCTCCCATTCCCGGAAATAGTCCTGAACGATGGCGACGAGGTAGGGCGGCAAACGAAAGTGTTCGCTCAGCGCCGCCAACACCTCGCCCCAGGGGAGACGGGAGTTAGGGATTCCGAGAGGGACCGAACTTGACGTATTGCGTCGATTGTCGATCGCGCCTCTCGGAACCCGTATTGTTCGGGCGACAGTTCAGGACTGTTACGGGCCATATGCCGGATGATGCGGTTAGCGATTATTCGCTCAAAGATCTTGCGCATCATCCAGCATACAGAGGGGCCTGTACGCGGAGGGACTTTCCGCGGGCTTGCCCTCCTTTTTAAGGAGGACAAGCCGGGCCCTCTTCTACCTCCTGGGGAAGGTACCTTCTCGGAGGCACTTCGTGTACGTGGCACGAAGTGCCTCCCCTACGATAGGCGATGCCCGGGCCCAGATCTTGGCATAGATGCCATCTGGCCCGGGCGCCTTCGCTTTGTTGCTCCTAATGCGGGCGAAGGCCGAGACCATTTCGTGCCTGGACACCTCCAGTTCCTCCGACCATCCTGGGGGAGGGCCGGATTTTTGGGGGATATCCCTCCCCCGGGTGGGGAACAGTGTGCCCACCACCCTTTGGAGGAACTGGTGGTCCAGCGTCTCCGAGACTGGAGGCGCTCATGGGCGAAGCCTTTTCATCACGATACGGTATGGCTTGCCCCATGGGTCGCGATCCAGTTCGGAGAGCATATCCTCCTAGGCCGCGGCCTTCGCCCGTGCTATGGCGGTCCTCAGGGCCTTTCTCGCATCCCTGAGGACCGCCGTGGCGTTTATCAACGCTTCCTCCATGCCCCGCCGCTTGGCGCGCGTGTGCGCCCGCCTGGCGGCCACGGTAGCTCGCCTGAGTTCAGCGAGCTCCGCGGACCACCAGTAGGCGGCGCGGCGCGCCATCGGTCGGCTGCGGGGCATGGAGGCGTCGCATGCGCGCGACATTATTTCGCATAAGCGCTCCGCCTCCTCCTCGGCTCCGAGGTCAGCCTCACCTCCCGGCCAGGCAGATGCCAGGAGGCTGATCTCGAGGGCTTCCGGGTCGAGGTTCCTCAGGACCCATCGACGTCCATCACGTTTGCGGCGGCGTAAATCGCGCACCCGATAATTTTCCCGCGGTTGCAGGGGACGAGCTCCATGGAGATCAGTCTTGCCCGCTTTCGGGGGTGCCTTGGGCCTCTCCGCCACCCTGGGGGCGGGGAGAAGCCCCATCTCGGTGAGGACGGCCGGGAGGTCTCTGGAAAGGGCCTCCTTAAAGCCGTCCTCAGTCAGGGCTTTCGCCCTGTGGCGGGCTGGCCATCGTCGCCAACCCCTACAGGATCCCCGAGAACAACCCCAATTGGATTGGGGATCTCACGGGGAGGGTGGCGATGGCCAGCCATAACGTGCCGAGCGCTTCGCCGATGATCCCTATATCGGCTGGAGAGGGCTTCGTCATGGTCGAGTACGGACCTATCGACGTCATGGGATGTTACTTCCCCCCTAGATTGAAGAGGGGGAGTACGAGGCGGGCGTAGATGCCACGGGGAGCGAGATCATAACTCGCTCTCCTAGGACGGTCGTCGTGGGGGGAGACCTCAATGCCCACGCTGTGGCTTGGGGCTCCCCTCGCACAGACCTTAGGGGCTGCCTCGCCCTAGAATTTGCGGCGGGGCTCGGCCTGGTCCTCCTAAATAGGGGCCGGGTCGCACCTATGTGGGGGCCGGGGGGGAGTCCATTGTTGATATAACCTGGGCTTCCCCCAACGCCCTTAATAGGGTTAAAGGATGGCAAGTGGATACCGGCTACTTAGGAGAACTGTCGGACCACAGACATATCTCCATGGAGCTGGTCTCCCCCCCCGCGGAGGTGCGTGAGTTACGCCGCCGCAAACGTGATGGACGTCGATGGGTCTTGAAAAAACTCGACCCCGAAGCCCTCGAGGTCAGTCTTCTTGCCTCCACTTGGCCGGAGGGAGGGGCTGACCTCGGAGCCGAGGAGGAGGCGGAGCGCATCTGCGAGACAATGTCGCGCGCATGCGACGCTTCCATGCCCCGCAGCAGACCGATGGCGCGCCGCGCCTCTTATTGGTGGTCCGCGGAGCTCGCCGAACTGAGGCGAGCTACCGTGGCCACCAGGCGGGCACACACGCGCGCCAAGCGGCGGGGCATGGAGAATGAGCTGAACAACGCCGAGGCGGAAGCCAGGAAGGCCCTGAGGACCGCCATCGCGCGGGCGAAGGCCGCGGCCTGGGAGGAGCTCCTCTCCGAGCTGGATCGCGACCCATGGGGGAGACCTTACAAAATTGTGAGGAAGAGGCTCCGCCCGTGGGCGTCTCCATTCTCGGAGACGCTGGACCCCCAGTTCCTCGGAACGGTGGTGGACACTTATTCCCCACCAGGGGGAAGGACATACCGGAGAAGACCGGCCCTCCCCCGGGATGGACCGATGAACTGGAGGTGTCCAGACACGAGATGGTCGCGGCCTTCGCCCGAATAAACGGCAGGAAAGCGAAGGCGCCCGGGCCGGACGGAATATACGCCAAGGTCTGGGCCCGGGCGTCTTCTATAATAGGGGAGGCGCTTCGCGGACTCTCCACGAAGTGCCTCCGTGAAGGTATTTTCCCCAGGAGGTGAAAGAGGGCCCGGCTTGTCCTCCTTAAAAAGGAGGGCAAGCCAACGGAGAGTCCCTCCGCTTATAAGCCCCTATGCATGCTGGATGATGCGGGTAAGACTTTCGAGCGAATCATCGCCAATCGCATCATCCAGCATATGTCCCTGTATGGTCCCGAATTGTCCCCCGCACAATACGGGTTCCGAGAGGCGAGATCGACTGTCGACGCTGTCAGACAAGTCCGATCCCTCTCGGAATCCATCACGGGGGACGGAGAGGTGGCGTTGGCGATATCCTTGGATATCGCCAACGCCTTCAATAGCATCCCGTGGGGCGAGGTCGTGGCGGCGCTTAGCGAATACTTTCGCCTGCCGCCCTACCTTGTCGCCATCGTTCGGGACTACTTCCGGGACAGGGTGCTGGAGTTCCGGGATAAAACCGGACTCCAGCAGCGGAGGGACATGTCGTGCGGCGTACCGCAGGTGTCCGTGCTGGGCCTCCTGCTTTGGAACGCATATGACAAAGTACTCCGTGTGGCCCTCCCCCCTGGCTGCCACGTCGTTGGTTACGACACGTTCGTGGTACCCCGGGGAGCCTCCTGGGTGATGGCGATTGCCATGGGCAATTGAGCGGTGAACTTCGTCGTCGGCTCCATCAAGAGACTGGGCTTGAGGTTGACCCCGGAGAAGACGGAAGCCATTTCTTTTCATAATGGCTCTTCCCGGGTACCGCCCCGGGCCTTCGTCCGGTTGGACAACATCCAAGTCCGAGTGGGGGCAACCCTCAAATACCTGGGGTTGCAATTGGACGGTCGTTGGGCCTTGGTCGAGCACTTCGACAAATTGGCCCAGCGATTGGGCAAAATGACGGGTGCCCTTCTGGTGTTGATGCCCAACCTCCGAGGTCCGGGAGTAGGTGCGAGGCGCGCATACGCCTACGCGGCCATGGCCGGGGACCTGTACGGTGCTCCGGTCTGGTTTCGCGAGGCGTTGACCAGCCGCCGCATAAGAGACGTGCTGCACGCCGTGCAGCGGCGGCTGGCGCGGAGGATCGTGCGCGCCTATCGCACCACCCAGGAGGCTCCCCGGGCTACGACGAACGTGTCGTCGGCATAACCAACGACGTGGCAGCCAGGGGGAAGGGCCACACGGAGTATTTTGTCATATGCGGCGTTCCAAAGCTGGGGGCCCAGCACGGACCATTGCGAGACGCCGCACAACATGTCCGTCCTCTGCTGGAGTCCGGTTTTATCCCGGAACTCCAGCACCCTGTCCCGGAAGTAGTCCCGAACGATTGCGACGAGGTAGGGCGGCAGGTGAAAGTGTTCGCTAAGCGCCGCCACAACCTCGCCCCACGGGATAATATTGAAGGCGTTGACGATATCCAAGGATGTCGCCAACGCCACCTGCCCGTCCCCCGTGATGGATTCCGAGAGGGATCGGACTTGTCTGACAGCGTCAACAGTCGATCTCGCCTCTCGGAACCCGTATTGTGCGGGGGACAATTCGGGAACGTACCGGGACATATGCCGGGTGATGCGGTTGGCGATGATTCGCTCAAAGATCTTACCCGCATCATCCAGCATACAAAGGGTCCTGTATGCGGAGTGACTCTCCGCTGGCTTGCCCTCCTTTCTGAGGAGGACAATCCCGGCCCTCTTCCACCTCCTGGGGAATGTTCCTTCCCGGAGGCACTTCATGTACGCGACACGAAGTGCCTCCCCGATTATCGAAGACGCCCGTGCCCAGACCTTGGCGTAGATTCCGTCCGACCAGGGCTCCTTCGTCTTCCTTCCATTGATGCGGGCTAGGGCCGCGACCATTTCATGTGCGGACACCTCCAGCTCCTCGGACCATCTTGGGGGAGGGCCAGTCTTCTCCGGTATGTCGCTCCCCCTGGTGGGGAGCAACGTGTTCACCACCGTTCCGAGGAACTGGGGATCCAACGTCTCCGAGACTGGAGGCGCCCACGGGTGGAGCCGCTTCGTCACTATTTTGTACGGCCTCTCCCATGGGTCGCGATCCAGCTCGGAGAGTAGCTCCTCCCAGGCCGCGTCCTTTGCGCGCGCGATGGCGGTCCTCAGGGCCTTCCTAGCTTCCCTGACGACCGCCTCGGCGTTATCCAGAGTGCCCCCCCGCGCCTCGCCGCTTGGCGCGCGTGTATGCCCGCCTGGCGGCCACGGTAGCTCGCCTCAGTTCGGCAAGCTCCGCGGACCACCAATAGGCGGCACGGCGCGCCATCGGTCTGCTGCGGGGCATGGAGGCGTCGCATGCGCGCGACATAATCTTGCAAATGCGCTCCGCCTCCTCCTCGGCTCCGAGGTCAGCCCCTCCCTCCGGCCAAGTGGCGGCAAGGAGGCTAATCTCGAGGGCTTCGGGGTCGAGTTTCTTCAGGACCCATCGATTCCTGTCCCGGGTGCGGCGGCGTTGCTCTCGCACCTCCGTGGGGGAGGAGACCAGCTCCATGGAGATAAGTCTATGATCCGACGTCTCTCCGAGGGAGCCGGTCTCCGCCGTCCATCCTTGGACCCTGTTAAGGGCCCCGGGGGAGGCCCATGTCACATCGACAATGGACTCTCCCCCGGCTCCCACGTAGGTGCTGACCCGGCCCCGGTTCAAAAGAACCAGGCCGAGCCCCGCCGGAAACTCCAAAGCGTGGCGGCCCCTGACGTCTGTGCGGGGGGAGCCCCAAGCCACAGCGTGGGCATTGAGGTCTTCCCCCACGACAGGCCTTGGAGAGCGACTGAGTATGTCGCTCTCCATGCCGTCTAAGGCCGCCTTGTACTCCCCCCTGGTTTTGCTAGGGGGGAGATAACAATCCAGGACATCGATGGGTCCATACTCGACCATGACGAAGCCCTCGCCAGCCGATATCGGAATCATCGGCGGAGCGCCCGGCATGATGGCTGACCATCGCCACCTTCCCCGAGGGATCCCCGATCCAGTTGGGGTTGCCCTCGGGTATCCTATACGGATCGGCGACGATGGCCAGCCCGCCACCCCCCTCCGCCAGGCACTGCGCAAGCATATCCTGCGCAGCCCTGGCGTGATTGAGGTTGGCCTGGAGGAGCCTACGGGGCATTGTTGGTTTGTTCCCGAGGCTCCTCTACCTCCTTCATCTCTACGCACTTGAGTGCGTCCTCTCCTTTATTGGCTCTCTTCTCCCTTTGCGGGAGAGGAGGCTCTACCTCAGGGGCCGCAGCTTGGGGCGGAGACGCCGTTGCAGTTGGTTGCGCCTCGCCGCGGCCTCTGGTGTTCGGGGGTGCCTTGGACCCCTTATTGGCCAGGCACCCTCTCGCACCAATCCGATGCTCCGCGGGCTTGCCCGCGTCCTTACAGACCGGGCAGCCTTCTCTTTACAGGCATTGGCCAGATGGCCAATGCCGTCACATTTGTAGCAGCAGCCGTATCTGTCGATCCGGCTGCTGCACTGGGCCTGGACATGCCCAGAAGCCATGCACCTGTGGCATTGTAATCCCCGTGAGGGGAGCAATGCCACTCGGCAGCTTGACCACCCCACTCTAAGTCGAGGGGTGGCCAGGACTGCCTTGCCAGCCCTCACGGGGCAGCGTACCCAGCAGGTGCCCAGCCCGTTGGGAGTCATGCGGATCTCCCCTTTTATGTCGTGGGGGGAGCATCCGCCATTAGCACCCAGGATTTCGGCCACCTCATTTGGGGTGACCGAGTCGTCCAGACCCGTGATTCTAAGCTCGACCTTCGAAGACGGTCGAGCTACCTTAACGTCGTCCCTGTCGCCCAAGGCCATCGTTATGCCCTCGGCGAGAGCGTCCGCTTTGGTGCCGTTGTTGGCGCCCCTAACTTCGAAGATAAGGGCGCCGGTAACGGCCCTGCTGGGGCGCAGGTCCTCGATCCCGAGGGAGGAAAGATTGACTTTCTCCCTCGCGGTCTTAAGGACCTGCGCGTATGATCCCGTGTCGGCACATGTTATGGTTACGGCCGCCGTGTTCGGTGGTCGGATCTTAAGCGTCCTGGCCGGCCCGCGAGCGTTAACTCCCGTCGAGGGTGTACCCTCGGATCCTCCTTG
This sequence comes from Solenopsis invicta, assembly GCF_016802725.1. NCBI lineage: Eukaryota > Metazoa > Arthropoda > Insecta > Hymenoptera > Formicidae > Solenopsis > Solenopsis invicta. Next base: position 21,672,780 of record NC_052665.1, read on the forward strand.
TTCTCCTTTTTCCCCCTCTTTTTCTTCTTCTTCTTAGAAGAACATGACGGGGGAGGGGGCTTCGAGGGGGAGGGCGTCTCGCCGTGTTGTTGTTGTTATTGTTCTGGGCGACCTTCCTCTTGACCTTTCGGCCAATTACTTCTGTCCAAAGCTCTAGGATGGACGGCGCGGTTGGTCTGTTTGCGGGGGCGTTGTCGTTGGTCCTCCCGCTGGTAGTCGCGCCCGCTCCACCCTCTGTCCTGGTTTCCACGCGGGGGGTTGTGTCCCCCGTCGAGGTCTTCTTCGTTTTCTTTTTCTTCTTCGCGTTCTGGGTGGTGTCCTGCCCTGTAATGGTGTTAACAGTGATGACGCCCAGTGCGCGAAGGACGGCCGGGAGGATCCTGTTTAGTGCCTCCTTTAGGTCGTCCTCCGTTAGGGTTCTGCCATTCCTCATTTTTTCCCCCGCTCCAGTCCGCTCTGTCCTGACGACAGGGTGCTGGCGGACGGGTTGGTTAGGAGGGGCGGGGGTGGGGGCTGGGGCCACCCTTACGTCCGCCGCCTTCGAGAGTGGGTTCAGCTGCTTGCGAACCCCTCTAAGCGGCGGATGGAAGAATGGCTCCTTTAATTTTTCTACTGTGATCACCACCGGCTTCTTTTTCGGGGGGATCTTCGTCCCTATGTTCGGTTTCTCCACATTGGAGTGTCCCGGCTCTGAGCTATCCCGTGGAGACCGCTGATAGGGGGTCTTCACAAGGCAGCCCAGTACCTCAGTGTCAAGGTCCGTGTCGGTTTGTATCCCGACCTCAGTGTCCCTATCTCTCGTTCGAGTAGGAGCCTTTTTCTCGAGTAGTGCGACCCGGACGCGTAGCTGCCCCAGCTCGGCCTCCAGTTTCTGTTTTTTTGAGGCCCATCTAGCTCTGACTTGGTCCAGGGCCACACTACTCTCTCGGCGCTGTCGCGTCTCGCTACCCTCCTCTTGTCTGGCCAGGATTGTAGTTAGGCCGGCTGTTAGTTCTGTGTAGGCCAGCCATAAGTCCTTTCGGATTGGACCTTGTATATTATGGGACCTTTCTACGGATTTGGCCAATATGCCTAACCCTTGAGTCATGACGGCGGCCACTGCCGCCGTCGGTTGTTGCTCTAACTCCTTTGCGCGTTCGAGGGCCTCATTATTGGCCCTCGTGGCGCGTTCGGAGGAGGGCTTTGTTTCAGGATCTAGGATTATCCTGTGATCCCTTTTGATTTTTCTCGCCTTCTCCGCCTTGGTCTTTCGGGCCAGGGCCTCCGCCGTAAATTGCTCCTCGTGAGAAGGGTCTTTGGCGGGTCTCCCCCGTCCCTTTTTTGTCGGGCCCTCCTCAGAGTCGGAGGAAGACACGATGGTGTTTCTTGTCTCCCTCCGCCTCGATCTTTTCTTGCCGTGCCCCAGCTCCCTCGGTCTCGACGTCCATAAAGACGTCATCGTCCGACGGCAGCGGGGTCACGGAGCCCACCGACAGAGAGGAGTCGCCCCTTCTTATGCCGGTTGTTCCGGATTCGGCCCCTGGCCCGGTGTTTGCCGCCCCGGCGCTGCAGCTGTCGGGCTTCTTTCCCTTGCTGCAGGCCGGGTCCGGTTTGGTGCCGGAGGTGGCCTTCCCATGCGCCCCTTTAGTTGTTAAGAGCGGGAATTCCCTTATGTTGTGGCATCCGCTTCCCTTCGTCGGCACCTTGTGCGTCAGTCGGGCTAAATAGTTTCAGCCCGCCGGCGCCGGTGCTGGGCCCTCGCCTATGCCTTGAAGGGTCTCTTCTTTCAGCGGGCGACACGTCGCCCTTCAGATCTGGAAGGGATGAAGAAGCCCTCATCCCACCCCGCGAGCTGGTGCTCGCCTGTACGTCACACCTGGAAAGGGCCGGCACCTTTGTTAGTTTATTGGTATTTGACATACTGGGACATTCCCTGCCGTCTCGGACGAGGCGGGTCACTGAAGTCCTCTCCGTGCAAACCTCCCTTACGGACGCGGATCGGCGTCGTCTCCCCCCTAATTTGCGGTGGCGTTGAATACGCCACCGTTCCAAAAAAGCGGGTCTCTGACGACCCGGTCGCGCCCATCTTGCGACGGGAAGGTTCCGATAGCGCACAGTACTATTGCACACAAGCCACTCACAACCACTCACAGCGCTTGAACAGAAGAATATCACTAGGCACCAGCCGCTGTGATTGGCTGTGTGCAATAGTACTGTGCGCTATCGGAACCTTCACTCTTGCGACGACTGTCGGCCAGCAGGATCGAGTCATCTCCCGTTGACGAGGCGAAAACCTTGGCCCAACGGGCCACCTTTTCCGGCCCCAATTCACTGAGGGAAACATAACCCTCTCTTTTCGAGGAGGAAAAGGATCCCCTCGAATATTCCCTCCCTCCCCCTTCCCCTAATCGGAATTCTCGCTCTCGGACAGTTTTCCTTCGAGCTGCTCAAGAGCGAGGAACCGATCAATAGCTTCGCGGGCCTCGGTCCTGAGGTGCTCTTGCATTTGCAAGAGCGTCCTTATGCGCGATTCCCGCGACGCACCAAGACGATCACGAACGTTCACCTCCACAGTATCCCGTTTGTTGGCGGAGTCTGTGGGTTTCCCGCACAACAGCCCATCGGATGATGATGACAAGGGGGCACCCGGGACACTAGTCTCCTCTTTGCCGGCCCTGGAGTTTCCGGCCCCCTTGCGCGGTAATTTGTCGTTGCCGTTTTCCCTTTATATCCATTAATGGGGTATTGTTTTTACGAGGGAAACTCCACCCTCGCCCCGAGGGATACTACGGGCCGGCGTCCGGGGACCACCGATCCGAGTCGAACCTAATGGGCAACACATATATCACATGCGCCGACTAGGGAAGAACACAAAACGAAACCCGAATGCAAGCGGTTAAGCGGACACCCAGGATAACCCACGATCGACGCGCGCTGACAATGGACTGCGGCCGGGATCCACAATCCCAGCAGGCATCTAAGAACGATCCCTCGATCGACAGCCTTGGCGCAAAACTAACATCCTCCGACCATGTCCTCGCGTAACGAGGAACATCTCCGAGAAAAGACGCCAGCCGTACCGGAATACGGGTTGCTCCTAGGCCCGAAGGCCCGGTGTCGATGTGCCTGGGCTAGCCGGAGGCATCGACAATCTACGGGTTAACACGCGGGATTTAGCCACGGACCAGAGAGTCGGATTCAGCAAGGAAAAGGCGACCCGACTGCCCGCCCCGACGAACATTGTACACTGGACAGAAACACACCGCCATGGCGTCTGAGGCGCGAAATGCGACATCTCAGACGCCGTCATCTTGTTTTTTTTTATAGAGGTTGACTTCTCGCGGCCCGGGCGGTGAAGCCAAGGTCTATTCCGCACATAATTTCAGCGCGTGATGGATTACGGTGTGTCAGCTCGGGCGCCAGGGTCGCTGAGATCCCTGAATCTACGGTCTACTAGAGACCGCAGACCCCCTAGCAAGCTCGGGAACCGCAGGAATGCCAATTCCTGTATCTGAAGTCAATCCGCAGCATCGGGAGGCCCCGGAACGACTCCAGACCCTTACGGGAAATCTTATTTTATCAAATTTTATCTTATCTAATATTATTTTATCTCATCTCAGATTCTTATTTTAGCAAAATAAAATAAAAAAATTTTTGCGTTTGGCGTTAGCGCGCCAGCCGCACCAACCTTAACGTCGCGTGCACTACGCGCGCGGCGGCGCCTGGCATTCGCATCAATACTATACACATGCTAAATTCGTTATATCTCCTTTGGCATGCTGAATAGGAATCTATTTTAATGTAACACTTTAAAAGAATGGTAGATTTAATTATAAAGCATCCATAAAAGATATAATGAGAATCAATCTAACATGTCCACATTTTTCGTTCAAATTATAAAATATACTCGTTTCGCTCACGCGTGGTAATCTCCATACGTTCAAATATAAAGACATGGCAAGTACTACAGACTCGTTTCAAAAACCGTTAGATATGCTAGTGGGAAACAATGTAAAACCTCGAGAAGGATTTAAGTTTAATTGTGAAGTATTTTTAAAGGTATGAAAATATTTAATAACTATATAACCAATAACAACGTATAGTGCCATATTTGTAGAACAATATTATATATATATATATACGAGGTGTGTTCAAAAAGTATCGCGAATTTTGTGTTTTTTCAAAAATTATTTATTTATTCATGAATATCTATTTTGTCCCCTTCAAAGTAATCCCTATGAGATATTATACACTTGTGCCAACGGTTTTTCCAATCTTCGAAGCACTTCAAAAAATCATTTTTTTTTATCTTGTTCAGCTCCTCCTTCGATGCCGTCTTTATCTCGTCAAGCGTAGCGTAACGTCGTCCTTTCATGGGCCTCTTCAGTTTAGGGAACAAGAAAAAGTCACAGGGGGCCAGATCTGGGGAATACGGTGGCTGCGGCATCATTAGTGTGTTGTTTTTGGCCAAAAAGTCGCGCACAAGCAACGATGTGTGAGCAGGGGCGTTATCGTGGTGCAAAAGCCAATTTTTGTTCTTCCACAAATCCGGGCGTTTCTGGCGGATTGCTTCGCGCAAATTGCGCATAACTTGCAGGTAATATTCCTTATTGACCGTTCTACTCTGTGGCAAGAACTCATGATGCACCACGCCCCTGCAATCGAAGAAAACTGTCAGCAAAACTTTCACATTCGACCGAACTTGGCGCGCTTTTTTCGGTCTTGGTTCGTGCGGCAGCTTCCATTGAGATGATTGAGCTTTGGTTTCCACGTCATAAACATAAACCCACGATTCGTCACCAGTTATGACCCTCTGGAGCAAATTTGGGTCGTCGCGGACAGAGTCCAACATCTCATTAGCAATGTTCATGCGATGCTGTTTTTGGTCGCAATTGAGCAATTTTGGTACGAATTTTGCGGCGACCCGTCTCATGCCCAAATCATTGATAAAAATCGAATGGCACGAGCCAATCGATATGTTTAGGTCCTCAGCAACTTCTCTAACGGTGATTCGACGATTGGCCAATACCATTTTCTCCACTTCATTAATTATTTCGTCTGTTGTTGAAGTGCTCGGGCGTCCGGCACGCTCTTCGTCGTTCACATCTTCTCGGCCTTCTGAGAACATTTTGTACCACCGATAAACGTTGCTTCGGTCCAAGGTAGCTTCTCCGTATGCCACAGTCAACATTCGGAATGCATCCGCGCACTTAATTTCGTTTTTCACACAAAATTTGATACAGGTTCTTTGATCCATTTTTTTGAATAGGTAAAAATCGAAGACGATCCAAAACACGTGCAAGCAAAGCAGCTGTCAACAATTAAGTGAACATTCAAAATGGCCGAGCTTGTCGGCATAAGTGAGAGACATGAGTACCAACATAACGCCACAAAAAGATTGAAATTCGAATATACGTAACCCGCGAAAATTCAAAATTCGCGATACTTTTTGAACACACCTCGTATATACAGGGTTTCCGTCCATAAATGTCCGAGCAAATATCTCGTAACTGGTTGAAGTTAGAAGAAAGTTTAATAAGGAAAATTTACATGGTTTTTAGTCGGCTACAAAATGCACGTAAAGAAATTTTTTTTACTCGTCACCTTTTTGAGTTATGAAGGTCAATGTAGGTTTTTTAAATGGGTACCTATAATTTTTTTTGCATATTTACATAGTAGAGGTAATTTTCAATCAAAATTATATTAGGAAAAAAATTGCTACGACGCATCGTTTACGAGATAATCGGCATGCAAAGTATTAAAGTAATAATTTGGATCGAGTATTGTTGAACAAATTTGGAATATCAAATAGGCTGAGAAAGTAAACATTGTTTTTTCATGAAATATTTATTAACAAATTAATTAAGAAATGGTTCGAAATTGTTACCATCATGATCGATACAGCATTCAACGCGTTTTATAATGTTTCTTATTGTTAACTGCAGCATTTCTGTTGTAATACTTTCAACAGCTCTAGTGATTTTATGTCGTAAATCTTCTTCATTTTCAGGAATAGTTGCATAAACAATATCCTTAATATACCCCCAACTTCTGTTGTAATACCACATCTCGAGCATATCACACTTTTCCGTAATTGTAAACATTGTTCTCACGCGCTCGTATGAAGTCTGTTATATCGAACAGGATCGCTGACCTTCAACTTTTCAAAATACACGACTGTTTGATTTGTAAATAAAGTATTTGTATAGCACGTAATATGAATTACAGGGTAGTATGAGTCCGTTAGTCAATCGTCTACATACGAGCGCGTGAGAACAATGTTTACAATTACGGAAAAGTGTGATATGCTCGAGATGTGGTATTACAACAGAAGTTGGAGGTATATTAAGGATATTCTTTATGCAACTATTCCTGAAAATGAAGAAGATTTACGACATAAAATCACTAGAGCTGTTGAAAGTATTACAACAGAAATGCTGCAGTTAACAATAAGAAACATTATAAAACGCGTTGAATGCTGTATCGATCATGATGGTAACAATTTCGAACCATTTCTTAATTAATTTGTTAATAAATATTTCATGAAAAAACAATGTTTACTTTCTCAACCTATTTGATATTCCAAATTTGTTCAACAATACTCGATCCAAATTATTACTTTAATACTTTGCATGCCGATTATCTCGTAAACGATGCGTCGTAGCAATTTTTTTCCTAATATAATTTTGATTCAAATTACCTCTACTATGTAAATATGCAAAAAAATTATAGGTACCCATTTAAAAAACCTACATTGACCTTCATAACTCAAAAAGGTGACGAGTAAAAAAAATTTCTTTACGTGCATTTTGTAGCCGACTAAAAACCATGTAAATTTTCCTCATTAAACTTTCTTCTAACTTCAACCAGTTACGAGATATTTGTTCGGACATTTATGGACGGACACCCTGTATATATATACAGGGTGTTTCAGACCACCCGTACACCCCTTTTCTCTTCGCAGGATTAGGACCAATCAAAAATATGTTCAGACGAAAGTTGTAGGGTTTCAAAAGATCTATTCAATGATCTTATCAGTTTGACCTTGGATGGCGTCGCCAAGGTCAGATCGAAATCACATTAAATTTTTTAAATGGAACACCCTATTTTTGATTCCAGAATTTAATAGCTGGTGTCAAGACCTTTCCAAAACACTATAAGAATGTTTATTTTCGTTGACTACTTTCCGAGTTGTGCGGCTTGAAAGTTACACTACCGCCAGCATCAGCATTACTCAAGATGTACCATGTGGTGGTTACTTAGTCGGATTTAATCTTGTGTGTGGGTGTGTGCATACGTGCATGCGTATGTGTATGGGGGAGGAAAAGGGGAGTCAAAGTTTTATGTACTCTGCTTTTGTTTATTAACTGGATTGATTATGTTTGATGATCAATCATGTCCAGATTGACTGTATGCATTTTCCCGTGCTTAGCATTATCTAGAATGAACGACGTGGACGTGACGAGAATTTCATCCCATTGGGGTGCTTGATTCACGTGAGTCCCCTTGCCTCTCACGTTTGTGGTGCTTGATTCACGTGAGTCCCCTTGCCTCTCACGTTTGGGGTGCTTGATTCACGTGAGTCCCCTTGCCTCTCACGTTTGGGGTGCTTGATTCACGTGAGTCCCCTTGCCTCTCACGTTTGGGGTGCTTGATTCACATGAGTCCCCTTGCCTCTCACGTTTGGGGTGCTTGATTCACGTGAGTCCCCTTGCCTCTCACGTTCGGGAATGAATGAGTGTATGTTTTGTTAAGCGACTAAAGTGAGCACCATTCTCTGCGATGCAAGCATCAACTCTATTTTGAAAATCATTGGTTGCTCGAAGAATTTCCTCGGCACGTAAGGATCGAATTGCTTCACTTATTCTACGAATCATATTATCCCTCGTAGTCGGACGTTCATGATAGACCAAGTTTTTTATCCTTCCCCAGAAATAATAATCAAGGACGGTGAGATCTGGTGATCGGGGTGGATAATTGATTGGACCGTATTTGCCTATCAACTTGTCGGGGAACATAGTATTTAATGCCGCATGAGCAACTCTCGATGTATGAGACGGACATGCATCTTGTTGGAACCACATGTTCAGGCGCAATTGCAAAGAAATATTTTATAGTAAGACAGGAAGATCTGTCATTATCAAGGCGGAATATCTATCACCGTTTAGATTTTCGTCAAAGAAAACAGGACCTATGATTTGACTTCCAATAATTCCACACCAAACATTGACTTTCCAAATGGTTTGATGATCTACTTCTCTCAACCAGTGAGGATTATTTTGTGCCCAATAACGAGAGTTCCAAATATTAACAGATCCATCACTTTTAAGTGTACATTCGTCAGAAAATAAAATTTTCAAGTGGAAATCAAGTGGTTGCTGTCTTATAAAGTTGCAAAATACAAGTCTCTGTCTAATATCGTTATAATTCAACGCTTGATGAACAGACATTCTGTAAGGGTGAAATTTGTTATTTTTTAGAATGCGCCAAACACTGATTTTACTAACACCAGAATCTTGTTCTCGTCGTCTTAAAGAATCATAAGGGTTCAATTCTGTCGATGCAAGAATTTCCACTGTTCTTTCATCCATAATCGGACGACGAATTTGTGTACCTTTGTTATGTTGAGGCTGAACGACACCTTTAATTTTGATTCGTTTAGCCAAACGTGAAAAAACATTTCGCGAGTGAGGAGTCCGATCAGGATAACGTTCCCGCCACAATCTTTCCGCTGCAATGAATGTACCTCGACACTCACCTAAAATTAGCAGCATATCATATGCTTCTTCATTGGAATAGGACATGGCTAAATTATCACGGTGCATATAGACTAATAAAGAGGGTCGGATTTTTGTTGCGCGATTGATACTGATATGACGGTTATTGAAGACGTAGGTGACAAGTTTGAGAGAGTTATTGTCACTCGTGTTGAGTTGAGTCACAATAGCGTTGTGGTGAATACATCTCTACTACATCCTATGCAAATAACAATATGTATAAAATCACGAGTTAGACATCGTTACGCAGAAAGCCGCGCTCGTTATTGCTCGTGTGCTACCGTTAAAGTAATAATGTAATTACATAATATTATGACATACATATGTATGTGACTATCTACGGTCGCGACAGCTAACTTTCACGATTTTTCATGATCTGTTTTTGTTGGCCCGGCTCGCGTGTTTACTTTCTTTGTGTCGGCTGCACGGCTTTCTGCGTAACGCGTGATTTTATATTGTTATTTACATGGTGTTGGCGGTAGTGTAACTTTCAAGCCGCACAACTCGGAAAGTAGTCAACGAAAATAAACTTCCTTGTAGTGTTTTGGAAAGGTCTTGACACCAGCTATTAGATTCTGGAATCAAAAATAGGGTATTTCATTTAAAAAACTTAATGTGATTTCGATCTGACCTTGGCGACGCCATCCAAGGTCAAACTGATAAGATCGTTGAATAGATCTTTTGAAACCCTACAACTTTCGTCTGAACATATTTTTGATTGGTCCTAATCCTGCGAAGAGAAAAGGGGTGTACGTGTGGTCTGAAACACCCTGTATATTGTAGGAGATTATTATATGTCGGATTAATAATTCCTTCGATCAAGAACGGTACGTTAGGAAGGCCACGTAAAATAATACAACTCGAGTCAGGTATAAAAGGTATCGTTTCCTTTAATGCGGAACGGCTTATGCCTTACAGAACAGGATTGAGAAACTCGCGTTCGTGTACAAATATTATTAGTCCGACTGATCCCGAGCGACTGCCCACCGATCGAACCGTCGCGCAAGGAGATCGCTCTCGGCGCAATCGATCCGCGCATCGCCGAATCACGCGCGTCTCACGTGTTGAACGCTCCTATTGCCTACAATATATACATTTACATATATATATATATATATATCTTTATTGCTTGAGGAATAACGCATATACTCAGATATTCCGATTATATATTTAAAGAACTCAGAGATCCAAGAAAGATCTCTGAGTTAGTAAGAATGCAGGAGCGCGTATTATAAACCATATATGGAGTGAAGAGAATAGCCTAATTCTATTCTCATTCTGTAACCTGTAACTGCATATGGAGTGAAAGAAAGGACACATAGACTTCTAACCATATAAGGAGTGAAACGAATATTAAAGACGCTTCTTTGTTCCTTAGAGAATATATAAAAAAGCTAGAATCTCCGCAAGCAGAGTTACTATTAGTAGCGTTATTGTAGAAATATTAACAGACCAAATGGTCAATATTGTTGTATATATAATTCTTAAAATAAAATCTTGTTTATTAACTAAGAAAAATTAGAAATTATTTGGAAATACGACCACGAGATCCTGTACTTCCTTCATCGTTTGGGACTGCCTTGGAGTTTTACCTCCTTTACCTTCTGCAATACCTACAACATCAAGTGTCTGGACTACTTGCTGAAACTTGGCCAAGGTTTTGGGGAATCGCCAAGATGTCACACCAATAAGAATCGTTTGCTGTTATGAGGCCAACCAAACCGACTACAATCGAGCCTGACATTCGATCAACACCATAGATTTAGGAAACTATAGTTCGAGCGTAAACTGCTATCTTAGACAAGAAGAGGGTGATAATCGACGTAAGCGGAAAAACGCACATAGCTTATGGGCCATAGGACGAAAAGAAGATAACTTTGGTTAGACTCGGAAATATTCGGCACGTTTACGCATACGTGGATCCGAGTTTATCCTCTATTTCCCCTTACCGCGTTTCTCCACCCCCGCAAAAGTACGCTCGGAGTGTGATCAATACCCAAATATATCGCCTGGTCCTTAACCGCCAAATGCATGACAGCTTTCTTTTATCAACACTGTATCGATAAGTATAACCTTATTTATTACAATTGTTACACTAAAAATACTGAAAGAGAGCAAAAACATTACTCCTCTAAAGTAAGACATTATATATACATAGGCTTTCCTTACCGATTTGAACGATGCGCGTCATGCTGTACTTTATTGGCCAATCTTCGTTGCTCTAATGAATGTAATGTACGTCAATATAAATTACTTCTTTTCTGAACTTTCTGATAATAATGGGAGAAACCCCACACCTAACTAATGAACCAACAATCCTTCAGATATCACAAATCAATATTTAAATACATCGCTTAAAATAACATACTTGACGCTTGTTGCTCATTGGTGAAATATACGAAATGGCCGACTAAGTGCAAATGGCTATCTTAAGCTAAATTCATTACAAACTTACCTTTATTAATCTCTTTTTGATAAAAATAAAATGTTTTGAGCTTTTATACTTACAAAACACAATATAACAATAACAACTAAACCTAGAAACTTACAAAATTTTGCATTAATATAAGTAATTAAGAAAATGTTACAAGAAGCTTTAAACTTAAGTTTTTGATTAGGAACTGACATTTACCTATACAATTCTTTAAGATTTTGCGGAATCAAGAAATATAGTTACGTCAAGAATATTAACAAAAAGATAAAATTTTTAGTCACAGACGACAATAGAATTGCCGCTGACGGAATAGAATGTCTCTCGTCAATAATAAGCAAACACCATATATCACAACTATTTAACTATTATCCTTTACGAGGTTTAACTACCCGTAAAGATGAAACGGGAATATTTTATTATGAAGAAGATACTTTACTATATCATTCTGTCAAAGATTGTATGACCACACCGGAGGATCCAGTTAAATGATCCTTCCAGGTTTTAATTAAAGAAAGATATTTTAACTTATGGGACAATTAACAAAAAATTATATACTTACTCTTCACTCATTGGTGGGTTTTTATGCATTTTTTTTTGTTCACGGAGGGGAAATGCGTTACCGCATACCCCAGGCCCCGGGGGAAGCCTGGCGGTTATGTGGGGCTCTCCCCGCTCTCAACGTGACGGTGGGGGCATACCCACTAAAACCCCTCCGGGTGTCCAACTTTGGTCCTTGACTGGGGGGCTCCGGGAACGCGTGCAGCATACTTCCGGAGCCCCCCGGACCAAGTCGGCCGAGGCCGACTCAGCACGCCAGGGGTACCCTGTGGAGGGTCCTCCGGCAGGGCCGTGAGGCCAAGCCGGCCTCAGGTCGTTGGAGAGGGACACCAGCCCTCCCCCGCCTCTTCCCCATGGTGTTGCGGGGGCAAAGCCCGGAGATCCGGCCCCCGCCGAATTTCCCGGGCCCCATCGCGCCTCTTGAGGAGGCGCGGGCACCTTCTACTACGTGGTGGAGAGGGGGTTAATCCTTCTTCCACCACCCCGGCGATGCACTGGGGGGGAGCGGTGGCGCATTGTGTCCCGCATTAATCGCTCCCCCCGGACCGTCAGGTCGGGTCTGCCTCGCCGGGCTCACTGTTGCGGGGAACCCTCCTCCCGCGGCTGCGCGTCCCGAAAGCGGGGCCGACAGCCGCTGGAGAGGAGGGTTACCCCCTCTCTGTATTGCTGCAGCGGTTTTCATCCTCCCTCTCCTCCGTGATAGTGGGGAGGAAGGAGGCAACCGCCACGGCTCTTCTGCCCCTCCGCCTCCGTACAGCAGGGCCACTAGAGCCCGGAGGACGGGGGGCAGTTCTTCTTCGTCTGGGCGGCCGGGGCGGGAGCCAAGTTGAGTCATGGTCCTCGTCCCTGCCACTATTTGCGTTGCCGGGGGGCATTCGTCCCCCCGGCCGCCTCTCTCACACCTTCTCGGCCTCCTCCTTCTGCAGCATTACTTGTTCGCAGAAGGAGGAGACCGCTTTCCAGGCACTCTCCCTGCCGACCATTTGGCTAATGATGGCCGGCAGGGAGAGGTCATTACCTATTTCCGCCCTCAGGACTCCGCGCAGCTCTTCCCACGCTGGGCAGTCTACCAGCGTGTGCTGCGCGGAGTCCCGGGCGGCACCACAGTGATGGCACCGTGTCGTTGGTTCCATCTTAATCCTGCACAGGTACTCACCGAAGCAACCATGCCCGGTGAGCACCTGTGTCGTCTTGTAGGACAGGCCGCCAAACGGGCGGCCCACCCATTCGTCCAGGTGCGGTAGGACGGCCTCCAGGATCCGAGATCCGGCCGCCGGCGGGTTTTCGATGAGATTTCTCTTCCACGCTTTCATCACCCGCCGACGGGCCCTCTCGCTCAGCAATGCGGCGACCCTGGGGGTTACCACTCCCCCCTTGAGGCGGACGGCCTTCGCCCTGGCATAACTCCATGCCTGGGCGTCGGCCGTGTACTCCGCCGGGGGGAGCCCCGCCAGGGCCATAATTGCCGCGTTGGGAGCGGTGCTAAACGCGCGCGTTATCCTACGCTCCAGCCGCCGCTGCACATCGTGCAGAACCTTCTTGATGCGGCGGCTGGCCAGCGCCTCGCGGAACCATACCGGGGCTCCATACAGAACCCCGGACATGACCGCGAGGGCGTACGCGCATCTAGCACCCACCTTCGGACACCGGAGGTTGGGCATTAACCCGTTTAGGGCGTCAACCCTCTTGTCCAATCGCTGGGCCAGCTTTTCAAAGTGACTAGTAAAGGCCCAGCGACCGTCCAGGTGCAACCCTAGGTACTTAAGGGTTGCACCCACCTGAACGCGGGTGTTGTCCACCAGGACGAAGGCCTGGGGCGGTACCCCGGAGGAGCCATCGTGAAAGAAGATGGCTTCCGACTTCTCCGGGGCCACCCTCAGGCCCAGACCTTTAATGGCACCAACGACACAGGCCACAGCCCAGTTGCCCGTGGCAACCGCTCTTCCCCAAGAGGTCCCCCCAGCCACTATGAACGTGTCGTCGGCATAGCCGACGACATGACAGCCGGGGGGGAGAGCCGCGCGGAGCACTTTGTCGTATGTGGCGTTCCACAGCAGGGGGCCCAACACGGACCCCTGCGGAACGTCACACGACAGGTCCCTCCGCTGCTGGAGTCCGGATTTATCGCGGAACTCCAGCACCCTGTCCCGGAAATAGTCCCGAACGATGGCGAGGTAGGGCGGCAGGCGAAAGTGTTCGCACAGCGCCGCCACTACCTCGCCCCATGGTAGACTATTAAAGGCGTTGGCGATATCCAGGGATATCGCCAACGCCACCATCCCGTCCCCCGTTATGGATTCCGAGAAGGATTGGACCTGACATATAGCGTCGATGGTCGACCGTGCCTCTCGGAACCCATATTGCTCGGGGGACAGTTCGGGACAGTTCCGGGCCATATGCTGGATGATGCAATTGGCAATGATACGCTCAAAGATCTTGCCCGCATCATCTAGTATACAGAAGGGCCTGTACGCGGAGGGACTCTCCGCGGGTTTGCCCTCCTTTCTAAGGAGGACAAGCCGGGCCCTCTTCCACCTTCTGGGGAAAGTTCCTTCACGGAGGCACTTCGTGTATGTAGCACGAAGCGCCTCCCCGACGTACGGTGACGCCCGGGCCCAGACCTTGGCATAAATGCCGTCCGGCCCGGGCGCCTTCGCCTTCCTACCATGAATGCGGGCGAAGGCCGCAACCATTTCGTGCCTGGACACCTCCAGTTCCTCTGACCATCCTGAGGGAGGGCCGGACTTGTCCGGGATGTCCCTCCCCCGGGTGGGGAACAATGTGTTCACCACACTACCGATGAACTGGGGGTCCAGCGTCTCCGAGACTGGAGGCGCCCATGGGCGGAGCCTTTTCAGCACTATTCGGTAAGGCCTGCCCCATGGGTCGCGATCCAGCTCGGAGAGCATATCCTCCCAGGTCACGGCATTCGCCCGGGCTATGGCAGTCCTCAGGGCCTTTCTGGCATCCCTGAGGACCGCCGCGGTATTTGTCAGCTCCTCCTCCATGCCTCGCCGCTTGGCGCGCGTGTGCGCCCGCCTGGCGGCCACGGTAGCTCGCCTGAGTTCTGCGAGCTTCGCGGACCACCAGTAGGCGGCGCGGCGCGCCATCGGTCTGCTGCGGGGCATGGAGGCGTCGCAAGCTCGCGACATCACCTCGCATAAGCGCTCCGCCTCCTCCTCGGCCTCGAGGTCAGCTCCTCCTACTTCTGGCCAAGTGGATGCCAGGAGGCTGACCTCGAGGGCTTCGGGGTCGAGTTTTTTCAAGACCCATCGACGTCCATCACGTTTGCGGCGGCGTAACTCACGCACCTCCGCGGGGGGTGGGGGAGACGAGCTCAATTGAGATAAGTCTGTGGTCCGACAGTTCTCCTAAGGAGCTGGTCTCTACTTGCCATCCTTTAATCCTATTAAGGGCGTTGGGGGAAGCCCACGTTATATCAACATTGATATAAATTCTAGGGCGAGGCGGCCCCTAAGGTCTGTGCGAGGGGAGCCCCAAGCCACAGCGTGGGCATTGAGGTCTCCCCCCACGACGACCGGCCTAGGAGAGCGAGCTATGATCTCACTCCCCATGGCATCTAGGGCCGCCTCGTACTCCCCCCTCTTTAATCTAGGGGGGAAGTAACATCCAATGACGTCGATAGGTCCGTACTCGACCATGACGAAGCCCTCTCCAGCCGATATCGGGATCATCGGCGGAGCGCTCGGCACGTTATGGCTGGCCATAACCACCCTCCCCGTGGGATCCCCAATCCAATTGGGTTTGTTCTCGGGGATCCTGTAGGGATCGGCGACGATGGCTAGCCCGCCACCCCCCTCCGCCAGACACTGCGCTAGGATGTCTTGCGCAGCCCTGGCGTGGTTGAGGTTGGCCTGGAGGAGTCTAAGGGGCATTTTCGGTTGTCCCCTGAGGCTCCTCCACCTCCATCTCGGTTTCGCGGGTTTCCGCATTCACCGTTCTTATGCTCCTCTCCCTTTGCGGGAGAGGAGCTTCCTCCTCAACTACTACCATGGGGACCGGAGCAGGGGGCGGGGTTGGGACTGGAATTGTAGATGGCCCCGCCTCCTTCCGGCCCTCGGTGCTCGGGGGTGCCCGTTGCGGCTTGTTCGCCAGGCACCCCTTTGCGCCAATCCTATGCTCGGCGGGCTTGCCTGCGTCTCGGCAGACCGGGCAGCCCGCCTTTGCTGTGCATGCCTTGGCCAGATGGCGAAGGCCTCCACACCTGTAGCAGCAACCGGATCTGTCGATCCGACTGCTGCATCTGGCTTGGACGTGGCCTTGGGCCAGAAACTTGTGGCACTGCAACCCCCGAGGGGGAAGCAGCACCACTCGGCAGCTCGACCAGCCCACCCTGACGCGGGGGGCGGCCAAAGCTGCCTTACCGGCCTTGGCTGAGATTCGGACCCAGCAAGTGCCTAGCCCGTTGGGAGCCGTTCGGATCTCCCCTACCTTGATATCGTGGGGGGAGCATCCTCCTATGGCTCCCAAGGCCTCGGCCACCTCATTCGAGGTGACCGAATCGTCCAGGCGACTCAACCGTAACTCGACCGTCTTGCACGGTTGAGCTACTTTTACATCGTCTCTAACTCCGAGGGCCTCCCTAATCCCTTCGGCCAGGGCGTCGGCCTTGGTGCCGTTTTCTACGCCCCTGACCTCTAGGATCAGGGCCCCCGTGACGGCTCGTCTTGGGCGCAGGTCCTCGATTCCGAGGGAGGAGAGATTTACCTTTTCCCTCGCGGTCTTGAGGACCTGCGCGTATGTTGCTGGGTCCGCGCAGGTCACCGTCACTGCCGCCGTTGTCGGCGGCCTAATTTTGGTTGCCCTGGCCGGACCCAGGGAGCTGGCGCAACCCGGGGTTTGCCCCCCTGGTCCCCCCTGGCTCCCTCCACGTCCACCCCTCTTCTTTTTCTTCTTCTTCGAAGAAGAAGGTTGTTGGAAGGGGGGTTTCGGGGGCGGGATCGGGAGGACCCTTGTCGGCCTCGCCACCGGGGGTGGGGCCGTCTTCGTCGCCCTCTCGGCGGCTTTGACGGCCTTCTTTCTGGTCTTTTTGGAGACCACCTCCGTCCATAGCTCTAGTATGGACGAGGTGGCCTCCTTCGGCGTCGGAGCGGGCCTCGCGGCCACTGCGGCCGCGTTGCCCGCTCCTTTCTGGGGGGCAGCCCCGGACTGCCTGGCGGTCTTGCCCGCAGTCGGGGGTGCCTTGGGCCTCTCCGCCCCCCTAGGGGCGGGGAGAAGCCCCATCTCGGCGAGGACGGCCGGGAGGACTCTGGAGAGGGCCTCCTTTAGGCCGTCCTCGGTCAAGGCTTTCGCCCTCTTCCTTTCCTTCCTCCCGCTCTCCCCGACCCTAGCCCATCCCGATGTCTCCAGGGGACTGGAGGGTGGGGGAAGGGCAAGGAAGGAGGCGCGGGAAGCGGGAGCCGCTACCCGGTCCGCCGCTTTAGACAGGGGGTTCAGCTGCTTGCTGACCCCTTGTAGCGGCGGACGGAAGTAGGGCTTCTTCAGGTCCCTGGACGATATGACCAGGGGCTCTTTTAATGTCTCGATGGACACGACCATCGGCCCTGGATTGGATCGCGTGGTCGTGCCGCCCACCGATTGAGGGGGTTCCATAGCTGGAGGCACCTCCACCCCCGTGTCCAAGTCCTCAGTTGGACTTGGCACGTGGGGGGATGACCCCACCAGGGCCCCAAGGACCTCCTCGTCGAGGTCCGTCTGGACCTCGGCGTCGGTATATTCACCGGCTTGTGCCAAGGAAGGGCCCTGGAGTCGCTCGACGCGAACTCTCAGTTGGCCGAGCTCTGCCAACTTGGCCCTTTCTTTGGCCCATTTGGCCCTGGCTTTCACTAGGGTCGCGCTTTCTTCCCGATGGAGTCGCGCTTCCTCGCTCTCCCCCTGCCTGGCCACGATGGCGGTCAGGCCGGCCGTCAATTCCGTGTATGCGGTCCAGAAGTCCCTCCTGATGGTACCTTGGATGTTTCCGGACCGCTCCACGGACTTGGCTATCATGCCCAAACAATTGGACATGACAGCCGCCACCGCAGCCAGGGACTGTGCCTCCAGCTCTTCTGCGCGCTCGAGGGCTTCATGTTGCGCCCTCGTGGCGCGCTCAGAGGTGGGCTTCACCTCGGGGTTTATAATTGCCCTATGGTCTTTCTTTAGTTTTTTTGCCTTATCGGCTTCCGCCTTCTGGGCCAGGGCCTGGGCCGTAAATTGCCCCTCATGAGAGGGGTCTTTGGCGGGTCTCCCGCGTCCTCTCTTCGTCGGACCTTCATCTGACTCGGTCGACGAAGAGATGTAGTGTGCGGGAGCCGTCTTTCTGTGCGCCCTCTTAGTTCCCCGTCCCGCCGACTCCGCATCGATATCGACGTCCATTTCATTTGACGCCGGGACGAGGGATGGAGAGGGCGGCAGGGAGCCACCCGTCTTTTTGGTCACCTCGGATGGTCCGGGTTCAGCTTCTGGACCGGTGCTTGCCGTGCCAGCACTGCAGCTTTCGGGCTTCTTGCCCTTGCTGCAGGCTGGGCCCGGTTTAGTGCCGGGAGTACATCCCTTTCTGTCCTTAGTGGGCAGGAAGTCCCACAGCGTAAGCGGGGGTTTGACATTTTTATGGCCCATGTCCAGGGGATTCTGGGGGTCTGTCGAACTGAATAGCTCGAGCCCCCCTGCCCCTGTGCTGGGTCCTCTTCTATGCACAGTGGCGTCTCTACCCTCAGCGGGTGAGACGTCGCCTTGGAGTTCAGGTAGAGATGAGGAATTCCTCATTCTTCCCGGGCCACTCCGCGAGCAGGAGCTCGCTACTATATCACACTTCGAGAGGGTGACTTTCGGCACTTTTTTTGTGTTTGAACTAGACATAACAATATAGATCCCACTCCCCGTGACGGCTGGACCGACCGGCGTATCTCCCACCCCGCTGAAACATGACCGGTACGGGTGCCCCCGGTACTTCGGGGGGGTCGGCTTATGGCGCAGGCCCTGGGGATGTGACATCCAGGGCACGGGCCTCCAGCCCCCTACACACCCATGCGGAGGAGCCATCAAGGGCTCGCCCCGCATGGACTTACAGGGTTCCCCCGCCTCCGACAGCGGGGGCACCGTCACGGGTGGCGCCACCCGGGGGGCCCCACGGACGGGTCGGGCAACGGAAGCGACGCCCCTTCCGCACCCTAGCCGCCGTGGCGACCAGCACGTCCACCCAGGGGGGTAACAACTCCCCTGGGGGGACAAGACTCCGGCCCGGCACCCGCTTCGGAAGGGACGCCGTCGCGGAATGCCGGGCCAGCAAACACCGCCCCGGGTCCCACCTCGGAATACTTCCGAGCGGCCCCGGAGCCAGTCCAGCCCGCAACCTCGGGGAGGGTTTCCCTCGAGGAACGTGCTGGACCGTCCTCCACCGCTCCGACCCTGCCCCGGAATAAGTCCGGGCGGCCCGGAGACGGCCCAGCCCGCTGGGTCCGGTAAACCGTGGTCCCAGCGGCCCGTCTCGTCCGATTTGGAGCGTCGAGGAGCTCCGTTCCAGGACGGATCCTTTCACAGAAACCCCTCAACGCGATCCGCACGCGCCCTCGGATTGGCAGCGCCAAAACCCGCCGGCCCGTCCTTCCCGGAGGGACTGGCTCTCCCCGTGCCAGGACGCGAGCCGTGAAAACGACACCGTCCCCAGACACAGGGATTACCAGCCCCTCTTCTTCCCGTGCCCGCCGCGCCGGGAGGCGCCTTGGGCAGGGCATTTGCCTTCGGTCTGAAGACAAATGCCTTTCACGTGACCTCTTGGCCCCCATCCCCGAAGACATTTGGGGATGGAGTTCACCCTCTCACCACGTTGAGGTGGGTCACATCGAGAGGGGGGTTTTTATGCCTCATATAATATCGCTACT
Source organism: Solenopsis invicta (assembly GCF_016802725.1). Taxonomy (NCBI): domain Eukaryota; kingdom Metazoa; phylum Arthropoda; class Insecta; order Hymenoptera; family Formicidae; genus Solenopsis; species Solenopsis invicta. The sequence goes on from NC_052665.1 coordinate 21,692,408, forward strand.
TACTCATGAATGAACGCTTTAAGTTAAATTTGTTTGATTTATATTATAAATTTAGCTTGTACTCAATAGGAATCGATTCTTTATTAAAAAAAAAATAATTTTTGTCGAATCAATATTCAAATAAATTAAATTATTTATAACAGGTAAACAAAAACAGTGCGACACTTGTGTTATTATATTTATTTAATACACAAAAACACACAATAAAAGAACCTAGTTTTACTAAAGTCGAAAGTGAGATAATAAAATTTTTTTTTTTCATTAATTGTTTTCATTATAGACCAAAAACATATATCCATATATATCTCGGACGGGATCCAATAGCACACGATGCGATAGCCTACCAACCAATCATCTTGAATTATCTAACCCAACCAACAGAAAAACTCTAGGCATCGGCCGCTGTAAGTGGTGGTGCGCTATCGGTCCAGTGTGCTATCGGGATCCGCCCATATATCTCTATGGTCAATTTTGAGATCATTTAATAAAATACATATGTTACCATACAAAGAAAATATATATATACATATTCATGATAACCAAAAATAGATGTCTTATTTTAAAGTTCAACGAGAAGAATTATTTAAATAAATTCTAGTTAACAAATAAATAACTCAAAAATTGTAAGAAATATAAAACTGGGGCTTGCACTAACATTAACAATAAGCTTAATAGGATATTTATACAAAATATTTAATTATCTTAATAATATCAAAATTATCTCATTTTATCGAAAATTATCTTTGATCATATTTTAACATAAAATAATTTTTACGCTTTAGATAAGGTAATGTAACAATACAAGAACCTATATAAGCCCAACTTATAGAACTTAAAATAACATTTTTCATGAAATCAAAGTTTATTGAACAAAAAAAGATGTATTTTTGTTCTTTAGACATGCTAGATGGAAACTATTTTGATGTAACATTTTAGGAAAATATTAGATTTAATTATAAAACATACTTAAAGACCTGACTTTTTAACTTTTAGGCATTTTAATTGAATAAATATGTAAAAGATGTTTAAAAGAAAAACTGGTTTTTTACTTATAAAAATGTAAGATTTGAACCAGCAGAAATTTTGACAATACTTACCTCATTACATGAGTCATACTTTCAAAGTTTAAAATTAATTTTTATGAGCTACAATTTGTAAACATATTTGGAATGAAAAGAAAGAATGACTAAATTGTAACTATGTATAAATTGAAAGGACTAGTATAAACCTGTAGTAAGAAATATAAAAGAAGAAAACCATTGGAGCTTGCTCATCCTTTTTGGTAACTTTTTGGATCATTTCTCCGTTCACTACTATTACTTCTGCGTTTCATGTCTGTAAAAGTAATACAATAAATAATGCTAACCAACAAAGAAACCTGAATATAATTCTTTGTACCAATCAGTGGATCCTGTACCATCACCAGCGGACAAATAGCATTGGGGTTTTACCTACTTAACCGTCGACGATTACAATAAAAAAAAAGGCAGCGTTGGACTAATTGCTGTATGAGTATTTTGGGCATCAAAAAGATATCAAAGTGCTCGTGGAAAATCGCATAGATAACGCCGCAATTGAGCCGCAAGGTGACGAAATGCAATAGTCTTGTTTTAAAAGCAGATCAAGATCTATTTGACGCTGTTTAACAAAATACAGGTGGGATACCGCTAAAATAACATAACATTTGTGCCGCGCACGGATAAACGGCAATTATTTTGTTTTTAATGTATACCAACGTTAGTTTGACGCTGTTTAACGTAATACATGTGGGATATAGCATAGATAATGTTGCATTCGAACAAAGCGCGGTCGAACGGCAATAAATTTGTTTCTAATGAGATCAACGCTTGTTTGACGATGTTTAACGTAATAAACGTGGAATATAGCATAGATAACGTTGAACTTGAAACGCGCGCAATAGTTACGGCAAGAGTTACGTTTTTAATGCAGAACAACGCTTGTTTGACGCGTTTTAACGTAAAACACGTGAGATATCGCAAAGATAACGATTCATTTGGAATTCGCACAAGGAACTTCAAAAGTTTTGTTTCTGAAGCAGATCAACGATTGTTCGAAACGTTTTGAAGTAAATCACGTGAGATATCCCATAGATAAGGATTTTTTTGCAATAAGCGCTGAGAAATTTAATAGATTTGTTTCTGTTGCAGATCAATGTTTGTTCGACGCGTTTTAACGTGAAACACGTTAGATATTGCATAGATAACGATTCATTTGCAATTCGGGCAAGAAATTTCAACAGTTTTGTTTTTGAAGATGATCAACGCTTGTTTGACGCGTTTTAACGTGAAACACGTTAAATATCGCATAGATAACGATTCATTTGCAATTTGCATTTGGAACTTCAATAGTTTTGTTTCTGATGCAGATCAACTCTTGTTCGACGCGTTTTAACGTAAAACAAGTGAGATACCGTATAGAAAACGATTCATATGCAATTGGCGCTGGGAACTTCAATAGTTTCATTTCTAGTGCAAATCAACGTTTGTTCGACGCATTTTAACGTAAATCACGTGAGATATCGCATAAATAACGTTTCATTTGCAATTTGCGCTGGGAACATCAATACATTCGTTACTGATGCAGATCAACGCTTGTTTTACGCGTTTTAACGTAAAACACGTGAGATATCGCATAGATAAAGATTCATTTGCAATTTGCGCTGGGAACTTCAATAGTTTCGTTTCTGATGCAGATCAACGCTTGTTCTACGCGTTTTAACGTAAAACACGTGAGATATCGCATAGATAACGATTCATTTGCAATTCGCGTTTGGAACTTCAATAGTTTTGTTTCTGATGCTGATCAACTCTTGTTCGGCGCGTTTTAACGTAAAACACGTGAAACACCGCATACAAAACGATTCATATGCAATTCGCGCTGGGAACTTCAATAGTTTCGTTTCTGATGCAGATCAACGCTTGTTCGACGCATTTTAACGTAAAACACGTGAGATATTGCATAGATGACGATTCATTTGCAATTCGCGCTGGGAACTTCAATACTTTCGTTTCTGATGCAGATCAACGTCTTTTCGACACGTTCTAACGTAAAACACGTGAGATATCGCATAGTTAACGTTTCATTTGCAATTCGCGCTGGGAACGTCAATACATTCGTTTCTGATGCAGATCAACGCTTGTTCGACGCGTTTTAACGTAAAACACGTGAGATATCGCAAAGATAACTTTTCATATGCAATTAGCGTTAGGAACTTCAATAGTTTCGTTTCTGATGCAGATCAACGCTTGTTCGACGCGTTTTAATGTAAAACACTTGAGATATTGCATAGATAACGATTCATTTGCAATTCGTGCTGGGAAATACATTATATTCGTTTCTGATGCAGATCAACGCTTGTTCGTCACGTTTTTACGTAAAACACGTGAGACATCGCATAGATAACGTATCATTTGCAATTCGCGCTGGGAACTTCAATACATACGTTTTTGATGCAAATCAACGCTTGTTCGACGCGTTTTAACGTAAAAGACGTGAGATATCGCATAGATACGATTCATTTGCAATTCGCGCTGGGAATTTCAATTGTTTCGTTTCTGAAGCAGATCAACACTTGTTCGCCGCGTTTTAACGTAAAACACGTGAGATATTGCATAGATAACGTTTCATTTGGAATTCGCGCTGGCAATGTCAATACATTTGATTCTGATGCAAATCAACGCTTGTTCGACGCGTTTTAACGTAAAAGACGTGAGATATCGCAAACATAACGATTCAATTGCAATTCGCGCTGAGAAAATTCAATACATTCGTTTCTGATGCAGATCAACGCTTGTTCAACACGTTTTTACGAAACTCACGTGAGATATCGCGTAGATAACGTATCATTTGCAATTCGCGCTGGGAACTTTAATACATTCGTTTCTGATGCAGCTCAACGCTTGTTCGACGCTTTTTAACGTAAAACACGTGAGATATCGCATAGATAACGTTTCATTTGCAATTCGCGCTGGGAACGTCAATACATTCGTTTCTGATGCAGATCAACGCTTGTTCGACCAATGTTCTCAGATTGAGGGACTTCTGACACATGCGCAGTAGCACTAGTCAACACAGATAGGACTTCACTCACACTTATTCATTGATGACAGACTCGTGCTCGGCTACACTGCTGGGCGCAATTTGGGGCCCATATATTAAATATTATATATTAATATTAATTTAATATTATATAATTATAATAAAATTTTTATTTACATATTATTATATTCTCAGCCTCATAAGTCCTATATTGCATATACAGGGTGTCCCATTTTAATCCATCCACGCAAATATTTCCGTTCCCTTGCATTTTACAAGAAAATGTTTCAGACAAAAGTTGTATGGTTTCGAGGGGGACATAAGATGGTGTCATTAATTTGACCTCGAATAGTTGCTTAAAGGTCACATGAAGGTCACTTACAATTTTTTAAATGGAACTGCCTATTTTTTATTACATATTCTTGTAGCTTATCTCGAGACGTTTCCAAAACACTATAAACCAGTGTCTTTCCGTTAAGTATTTTGCGAGTTGTGACGCTTGAAATTTGGTGGGCCATTTTAATCCATCCACGCAAATATTTCCGTTCCCTTGCATTTTACAAGAAAATGTTTCAGACAAAAGTTGTATGGTTCAAAGGGGGCCAACCATTGATGACCTTGAACTTGACCTTGAAGTCGATTTTCAAAGTCATTTTAAGATTAACAAGTTTTTTTTCAATGGAAACCCGTATTTTTGATCCCGGATTTGGAAAGAGCACAAAATTTTGCGTAAAAAATATGTATCCATGTTAGGGCCTAAAAGTGGACCATAGGGGACTTTTAGACGAAAACAGGTGATTTTATTTTAGCACTACTTTTAGCATTACCCAGGAACAACGACGTGGACGTAGTAGTTTTCTGTTCCCTTTGGGGTGCTTGATTAACGTGTGTAGTGCTAAATACTTTAGCACAAAAGGTAGTGCTAAAATAAAATCACTTGTTTTCGTCTAAAAGTCCCCTATGGTCCACTTTTAGGCCCTAACATTGGTACATATTTTTTACGCAAAATTTTGTGCTCTTTCCAAATCCGGGATCAAAAATACGGGTTTCCATTGAAAAAACACTTGTTAATCTTAAAATGACTTTGAAAATCGACTTCAAGGTCAAGTTCAAGGTCATCAACGGTTGGCCCCCTTTGAACCATACAACTTTTGTCTGAAACATTTTCTTGTAAAATGCAAGGGAACGGAAAAATTTGCGTGGATGGATTAAAATGGCCCACCAAGTTTCAAGCGTCACAACTCGCAAAATACTTAACGGAAAGACATTTGTTTATAGTGTTTTGGAAACGTCTCGAGATAAGCTACAAGAATATGCAATAAAAAATAGGCAGTTCTATTTAAAAAATTGAAGGTGACCTTTATGTGACCTTTAAGCAACTATTCGAGGTCAAATTAATGACACCATCTTATGTCCCCCTCGAAACCATACAACTTTTGTCTGAAACATTTTCTTGTAAAATGCAAGGGAACGGAAATATTTGCGTGGATGGATTAAAATGGGATACCCTGTATAATAAATAGGTATTGTAAAAAATGTAAATTTAAAGAATAATAATAAAATAATAATTTAAAATATTAAAAATAAATATTTATTTCTTGTTAATATAATGTTTGGCAAATTGACCTAACATTTTTGAATAAGTTAAAATATCATTGAGAGTACATTTAGAAACGCTGCATGAATAATATTAAGTTGATTGTCAAGACACCCGCTCTGGAAAGTCGGGAGATCCCAAGTTCGATTTCTGGCCGAGTTATTTTTTACAGTAGTCTATTTATAGTTTTTTGGGATTGGGAACAATATGGGAGTCATATAAATGTTTGTTAGCATAAATTATTAAATTATCCGTCAATATAATGTGTTATATTGCAGATTTTTAAATGGATTTATGTAATGTATTGTGTTTTAAAGACCAACAAAATATTCATTTGTATGAGTTGTAGAATGTAGTAATTAAATTATTATATATACATACGTAAACATCCAATATCAGCTCATATTGGCATTATTTTAATATATTTCTGATTTAATTCTTCCGATTTTAATTCCTTTCAATTAAATCAATTTAATTGTCATATTAATTTTCCAATTCAATTTAAGAAATGTGCTTGAAACCAAAAATAATGATTCACAGTTTGAAAGAATTAGAAATTGTATATAGAATCATACAAAAATACTATTTTAACATTAAGATTTTTCAGGGAAAAATTTTTTATGTATAATTATATTAATTATATATAATTTCAGGAGCCTCTGAAACTGAATATGACCTCAGAATTGCACAATCATGTCAGGATTTTTTTTATCTTCAAAAAATAGCAAATTTTTGACATGTTTGGCAATTTTTTGAGAATAAAAAAAATCCTGATAGCGCAATTTTAAGGTCATATTCGGTTTCAGAGCCTCAAAATACATAGAGAAATATGAGTTTCATTTCTCGGATGTGACACTTTTTCTTGTGTGTGTGTGTACGTGTGTGTGACGATGCACATTCAGAGGTTTTTAAAATCCTTATTTTCATAGCATTTATGTAAAATAAAGGATATTTCTTTTAAGAAGGTTATCTCAAAATTTCTAAATTTTCAGTTTTATCAACAAAATTCAGTTTATCATATAAAAATAAAAAAAATTATACAGCAATGATAAAAAATTCACAATTCTGTTATTTACATTACAAAGTTTTAGGCCGGTATTTATAGTCTTACATTTCAGACTGTCTTCGATCTTAAGATGTCATTTACCAATCAGAGAGTCATATTAGTATTTTCAAACATTACTTAAGACAGTCTTGAAATAAGATTCGATTATGAATAGCTTTACATACGGTTTTAGAATCGTTAAATTATCGAATTGCATTCTTAATCGACTGAGCACGATTGTGTTATGCCAGCGGCAGACCAGCGCAATGACGCGACACGTGCCACGCGTCAATCCAATGTTCGTACAGTTTTGTTTAGTATATCGATAAAAGCTGTACGCTCATTGGATTGTCGCGCGTCATGTATCGCGCCGTCGCGCTAGCCTGCCGCCGGCATTTATTTTTAAAAAATATGGTGGAGTATTCGTGCCAGCTAAAAGCGCGCGAAGTGATTGTTTACGTCTCCAGAAAAGGATCTTGTCTACGTCGATGGAGTTAAGAAGAGGAAGATAAACTATTTAGTAATAAGAGTATATAATAATATGCGCGCGAGATTAATGTTTCACGTATAGTTTAGTTGTGAATTATGTGTATATATGTGTATACATGTTAATAGTTTTGTAGTGTTTATTTAATATTAATGTAGTGTAAATTTTTTAAATGAAGCATCCACGACCTTCAACGAGTGGCATCGAAGGAAATGCTAAAAAGCGTAAGGTAAAATCTTTTCAGTCTATTTGGTTAGAGCATGAGCAATATAAAAATTGGTTAATGCAGCATCCGGACAATGGAAAAGCTTTTTGTACAGCATGCGATAAAATTCTTGCATGCGGGAAATCAGAGCTCGATAAGCATGCAAAACGAGCCTTGCATATCGAAAATTTAAATAATAAACGCGATAAACCATCTACTTCGCTGCTCGCATTTCACGTACAAAACAGGGATCATATTAGTAAAGTTAAAACAGCCGAGATTAAATTAGCAGCATTTTACGCAGAGCACAATATTGCTTTTCATACAATAGATCATATGGTCCCTTTATTAAAAGATGTATGTTGTGAACCGCAGGTCATAAAAGATCTTACATTGTCACAAACTAAGTGCGTACAAATTGTACTTGCAAAAGTAGAAGATGACAGAATAATTGAACATTTAAGAAGTCAAAAATTTTCCATTTTAATAAATGAAAGCACGGACATTACTAGCAATAAAATGCTTTGTATTTTAGCTAAATATGTTTCTCCTATTAATAAAAAATGTGTTACAGAATTGTTAGAATTATTAAAAATAGACGCAACAGTCTGTTCAGCAGAAAAACTATTTTCTGCATTTGAAAAATGTTTTAAAAGCAAAAATATTCCATTAACAAATATTGTTGGTATGGCTAGCGATAATGCTTCTGTAATGATTGGAATTCGAAATTCTTTTGTAAGTAGATTAAAAAAAGAGGTACCGGCCCTCATAGTATTAAAATGTATATGCCATACCGCAGCGCTTATTTCTAGTAAAGCTTGTTCCAAATTGCCGGACTCGTGTGAAAATTTGTTACATTCAGTTTCCACTTACATTTCTGGCAGTGCAAAAAGATCTGCAAACCTGCGTGAATTTCAACAATTTTTTAACGTAGAAACTCATAAAATATTAAAATTATCTGGTACTCGATTGCTTAGTTTACAACAATGTGTAGTGAGACTTCTCGATAACTGGGAAGTATTAAAAATTATTTTTTACTTGAAGTTACTGAAACTAAAAATAAATCGGCTGAAATAATTTTTAGCTTTTTAAATAATGATGCTCTTAAAGCATATTTTCTATTTTTAAAATACACTTTAAAGTTTTTCAATCAGTTAAACCTTTTATATCAATCTAGAACAGTTTTAATACATACAATGTCTGAGACTTGCGAGCAGCTAATTAAGCAGATAGGGCAAAATTTTCTTTTACCTGTAGCTTTACGCGATATTTCTTTAAATTTAATTCATCCGGATAATTTTTTACCCTTAGAAGCAATATATTTGGGTCAGGAATGCGAAATATTTTTGAAACATTTATCAGTAGATATTATTACTGAAATAAAATTAACATGTTTAAATTTTTACATTACGGCAACTGAAGAAATGTTAAAATGTTTACCATTTAATGATTTATTTCTCCGCGGTTTAAAATTTTTAAATCCAAAATTTGCATTATATGACGAAGTAAGAAATGAAATTAGAGATCTCAGTAATATCGCTGGATTTTTTGGAAATTTTGATGATACAGCTTTGGCTTTTGAATGGAGAATATTACCAACAATGTTTAGCGATGCGGATAGGGACATTTTGATCAAATTAGAAATAGATGAAATGTGGAAAAGAATTTTTGATACAAAAAATTTAAATAACGAACCAATGTTTCCAAATTTAGAAAAATTAGTGCATGCAGCTCTTTCACTTCCCCATTCTAACGCTGAAGCTGAAAGAATATTTTCCATTGTTACAGACGTGAAGAATAAAAAGAGAAATCGAATTAGCATTGAAAATCTTAATGCAATTTGTAAAATAAGGTCAAGCTTTCAGGCTCAAAATATAAATTGTTATAAATTTGAAGTAAACTCGAAACATTTAAACTTACATAATTCTGAAAATTTAAATTCTTCTAATATTAATAAAAAAACAGATAAAGATACACAGAACGTAGAGATTAAAAAGTTTTTTTGCAAATGTTTTTTATTTTAAATTAATACTTTTAAACTTTTAATATTTTTTTTTAATTATAAGATTCTTAAAATTTTTAAAATAAAATAAAATTTCTTTCTTAAATTATTTTCTAAACATTCAATATTTTTATATGTAAATTTTGTTGTTGCAAATACGTAATTTCGGTACTCTTTTCATTTTGCGTTAACCTTTAACGTAATATATTTTCAAGTTATAATCTCAAGTTGAATTACTTACATATATTCTTGCAATATGCTTCTTATAAACTATTATGAATGTTATTTAATTAGCATTTCCTTTTATTAATAATATATTGTTTTATTTTTATAAAAAATGTGTTTTTTAGATTTATTATTTCTTTATTTTTGTTAATCGATCCATTAATTTTAATTTTTTATTTTTAAAAAATGCGCCTTCGAATTATTACTGAAGATGGCACGAAGAATGAGCCGAAACGTTTAATAATAAATTATGTATATCTGAAATCTTTACAGATTATTTACTTTTGCGCACCGTCTACCGCGCTTGACTCGTATTCGCCGCCTTTGTTACTATTATTTTTTATTTTTATTTTATTTGATAAATAATCTATGCATTATTTTTGGATCGATTTGTAAAATTTTAACTTTGTTTTAGAAAGATTGCCACTTCTACCATAGTTTTGTCGTGTGATGTAAATTAATTAATAATTTAATATATGTTAAATTATAATACAATATTATTTTTCAGTTATTTTTCAATTATTTTAACGTTAGTATTATTAATTATTTAAAAAATTATCTTTTACATTTATATTATGTTTCATTATTATTAAAATTAAATATGTTATATTTAAATACCTTTAAAATTTTGTATGTTTTAATATTAAGAGTTAAATTATTAATAAATTTAATATATTACTTAATATAAATTTAATATGTTATTCAAATAGTTATTATAACAACATTTACATTTCTTTGTTTAGAATAATATAATACATTTATAATTATATAATTTTGTATTTGTTCGAATACTGGTAAGGTTTTCTGCAGTTTTCATTGCCCTTGCAACAAATGTTGGTATTCGAAATAAGTTCTGGCTGCAGACGCAAAAAATTAATAGAATTTATCATTTGTTACCATAACTATATTTTTTAATCGATAAAGTCCTTTACATGTAAATACTTTTATTTTTCCTATTCCCTTCTTGAGACGGGCCCCCCGATACCTATTAGTTTGCAAAGCTATGCGCGTTACTGCTAGGGAAAGCACATGTGACCTACTGCGCATGCGTCAGAAATCCCTCAATCTGAGAACACTGTGTTCGACCCTTTTTAACGTAAAACACGTGAGATATCGCATAGATAACGATTCATTTGCAATTTGAGCTGGGAACTTCAATAGATTTGTTTCTGATGCAGATAAACGTATGTTCGACGCATTTTAACGTAAAAATCGGGAGATATCGCATAGATAACGATTCATTTGCAATTTGCACTGGGGACTTCAATAGTTTCGTTTTTCTTGCAGATCAACGCTTGTTCGACGCGTTTTAACGTAATAAACGTGAAATATCGCATAGATAACGTTTCATTTGCAATTCGAGCTGGGAACGTCAAAAAATATGTTTCTGATACAAATCAATGCTTGTTTGACGCTTATTAACGTAAAACACGTGAAATATCACATAGATAATGATTCATTTGCGATTCGCGATGGGAAATTAAATAGTTTTGTTTCTGAAGCAGATCAACACTTCTTCGCCGCGTTTTAACTTAAAACACTTGAGACATCGCATAGATAACGATTCATTTGCAATTCGCGATGGGAACATCAATACATTTGTTACAGATGCAGATCAACGCTTATTCTACGCGATTTAACGTAAAACACGTGAGATATCACATAGATAACGAATCATTTGAAATTCGCGCTGGGAACTTCAATAATTACGTTTCTGATGCAGATCCACGCTTGTTTGACGCTTTTTAACGTAAAAAAATTGAGATATCCCATAGAAAACGATTCATTTGCAATTCGCGTTGTGTAATTCAATTGATTCGTTTCTGAAGCAGATCAACGCATGTTCGACGCGTTTTAACGTAAAACACGTGAGATATCGCATAGATACCGATTCATTGGGAATTCGCGTTGTGTAATTCAATTGTTTAGTTTCTGAAGCAGATCAACGCTTGTTCGACGCATTTTAACGTAAAACACGTCATATACCGCATAGATAACGATTAGTTTGAAATTCGCGTTGGGTAATTCAATTGTTTCGTTTCTGGAACACATCAACGCTTCTTCGACGCGTTTTAACGTAAAACACGTAAGATATCGCATAGATAACGATTCATTTGCAATTCGCGCTGATAAATTCAATTCATTAGTTTCAGATGCAGATCAACGCTTGTTCGACGCGTTTTAACGTAAAACACGTGAGATATTGCATACATAACGATTCATTTGCATTTCGCGATGGAAACTTCAGTAAATTCGTTTCTGATGCAGATCAACGCTCGTTCGACGCGTTTTAACGTAAAATACGTGAGATAACGCATAGATAGCGATTTATTTGCAATTCGCGGTGGAAACTTCAATAAATACGTTTTTGATGCAGATCAACGCTGGTTCGACGCGTTTTTACGTAAAACACGTGTGTTATCGCATAGATAACGATTCATATGCAATCCGCGATGGGAACATCGATAGTTCCGTTTCTGAAGCAGATCAACGCTTGTTTGACGCTTTTTAACGTAAAACACGTGAGATATCGCATAGATAACGATTCATTTGCAATTCTCGCTGTAAACGTCAATATCTTCGTTTCTGATGGAGATCCACGCTTGTTTGAAGCATTTTAACGTAAAACACGTGAGATATCGCATAGATAGCGATTCGTTTGCAATTCGCGCTGGGAACATCAATAGTTATGTTTCTGATGCAGATCAACGCTTGTTCGACGCTTTTTAACGTAAAACACGTGAGATATCGCATAGATAACGATTCATTTGCAATTCGCGCTGGGAAATTCAATAGTTACGTTTCTGATGCAGATCAACGCTTGTTTGAAGCATTTTAACGTAAAACACGTGAGATATCGCATAGATAACGATTCATTTGCAATTCGCGCTGGGAAATTCAATAGTTTCGTTTCTGATGAAGATCACGCTTGTTTGAAGCATTTTAACGTAAAACACGTGAGATATCGCATAGATAGCGATTCGTTTGCAATTCGCGCTGGGATCTTCAATAGTTATGTTTCTGATGCAGATCAACGCTTGTTCGACGCTTTTTAACGTAAAACACGTGAGATATCGCATAGATAACGATTCATTTGCAATTCACGCTGGGAAAATCAATAGTTACGTTTCTGATGCAGATCAATCCTTGTTTGAAGCATTTTAACGTAAAACACGTGAGATATCGCATAGATAACGATTCATTTGCAATTCGCGCTGGGAACTTCAATAGTTTCGTTTCTGATGCAGATCAACGCTTGTTCGACGCTTTTTAACGTAAAACACGTGAGATATCGCATAGATAGCGATTCGTTTGCAATTCGCGCTGGGAACTTCAATAGTTATGTTTCTGATGCAGATCAACGCTTGTTTGACGTGTTTTAACGTAAAACACGTGAGATATCGCATAGATAACGATTCATTTGCAATTCGCGCTGGGAACTTCAATAGTTTCGTTTCTGATGCAGATCAACGCTTGTTTGACGCTTTTTAACGTAAAACACGTGAGATATCGCATAGATAACGATTCATTTGCAATTCGCGCAGGCAACTTCAATAGTTTCGTTTCTGATGCAGATCAACGCTTGTTTGACGCTTTTTAACGTAAAACACGTGAGATATCGCATAGATAACGATTCATTTGCAATTCGCGCTGGGAACTTCAATAGTTTCGTTTCTGATGCAGATCCACGCTTGTTTGAAGCTTTTTAACGTAAAACACGTGAGATATCGCATAGATAGCGATTCGTTTGCAATTCGCGCTGGGAACTTCAATAGTTATGTTTCTGATGCAGATCAACGCTTGTTCGACGCTTTTTAACGTAAAACACGTGAGATATCGCATAGATAACGATTCATTTGCAATTCGCGCTGGGAAATTCAATAGTTACGTTTCTGATGCAGATCAACGCTTGTTTGAAGCATTTTAACGTAAAACACGTGAGATATCGCATAGATAGCGATTCGTTTGCAATTCGCGCTGGGAACATCAATAGTTATGTTTCTGATGCAGATCCACGCTTGTTCGACGCTTTTAACGTAAAACACGTGAGATATCGCATAGATAACGATTCATTTGCAATTGCGCTGGGAACATTCAATAGTTATGTTTCTGATGCAGATCAACGCTTGTTCGACGCTTTTTAACGTAAAACACGTGAGATATCGCATAGATAACGATTCAATGCAATTCGCGCTGGGAACTTCAATAGTTATGTTTCTGATGCAGATCTATGCTTGTTCGACGCTTATTAACGTAAAACACGTGAGATATCACATAGATAACGATTCATTTGCAATTCGCGCTGGGTAATTCAATAGTTACTTTTCTCATGCAGATCAACGCTTGTTTGAAGCATTTTAACGTAAAACACGTGAGATATCGCATAGATAACGATTCATTTGCAATTCTCGCTGTAAACGTCAATATCTTCGTTTCTGATGAAGATCCACGCTTGTTTGAAGCATTTTAACGTAAAACACGTGAGATATCGCATAGATAGCGATTCGTTTGCAATTCGCGCTGGGAACATCAATAGTTATGTTTGTGATGCAGATCTATGCTTGTTCGACGCTTATTAACGTAAAACAAGTGAGATATCGCATAGATAACGATTCATTTGCAATTCGCGCTGGGAAATTCAATAGTTACATTTCTGATGCAGATCAACGCTTGTTTGAAGCAATTTAACGTAAAACACGTGAGATTTCGCATAGATAGCGATTCAATGCAATTCGCGCTGGGAACTTCAATAGATATGTTTCTGATGCAGATCTATGCTTGTTCGACGCTTATTAACGTAAACACATGAGATATCACACAGATAACGATTCATTTGCAATTCGCGCTGGGTAATTCAATAGTTACGTTTCTCATGCAGATCAACGCTTGTTTGAAGCATTTTAACGTAAAACACGTGAGATATCGTATAGATAACAATTCATTTGCCATTCTCGCAGTAAATGTCAATATATTCGTTTCTGATAAAGATCCACACTTGTTTGAAGCATTTTAACGTACAACACGTGAGATATCGAATAGATAGCGATTCGTTTGCAATTCGCGCTCGGAACATCAATAGTTATGTTTCTGATGCAGATCTATGCTTGTTCGACGCTTATTAACATAAACAAGTGAGATATCGCATAGATAACGATTCATTTGCAATTCGCGCGGGGAAAATCAATAGTTACGTTTCTCATGCAGATAAACGCTTGTTTGAAGCATTTTAACGTAAAACACGTGAGATATCGCATAGATAACGATTCATTTGCAATTCTCGCTGTAAACGTCAATAGTTTCGTTTCTGATGAAGATCCACGCTTGTTTGACGCTTTTTAACGTAAAACACGTGAGATATCGCATAGATAGCGATTCGTTTGCAATTCGCGCTGGGAACTTCAATAGTTATGTTTCTGATGCAGATCTATGCTTGTTCGACGCTTATTAACGTAAAACACGTGAGATATCGCATAGATAGCGATTCGTTTGCAATTCGCGCTGGGAACTTCAATAGTTTCGTTTCTGATGCAGATCAACGCTTGTTTGACGCTTTTTAACGTAAAACACGTGAGATATCGCATAGATAACGATTCATTTGCAATTCGCGCAGGGAACTTCAATAGTTATGTTTCTGATGCAGATCTATGCTTGTTCGACGCTTATTAACGTAAAACAAGTGAGATATCGCATAGATAACGATTCATTTGCAATTCGCGCTGGGAAATTCAATAGTTACGTTTCTGATGCAGATCAACGCTTGTTTGAAGCATTTTAACGTAAAACACGTGAGATATCGCATAGATAGCGATTCGTTTGCAATTCGCGCTGGGAACTTCAATAGTTATGTTTCTGATGCAGATCAACGCTTGTTCGACGCTTTTTAACGTAAAACACGTGAGATATCGCATAGATAACGATTCATTTGCAATTCGCGCTGGGAACTTCAATAGTTTCGTTTCTGATGCAGATCAACGCTTGTTTGACGCTTTTTAACGTAAAACACGTGAGATATCGCATAGATAACGATTCATTTACAATTTGCGCAGAGAACTTCAATAGTTTCGTTTCTGATGAAGATCCACGCTTGTTTGACGCATTTTAACGTAAAACACGTGAGTTATCGCATAGATAACGATTCGTTTGCAATTCGCGCTGGGATCTTCAATAGTTATGTTTCTGATGCAGATCTACGCTTGTTCGACGCTTAATAACCTAAAACACGTGAGATATCGCATAGATAGCGATTCTTTTGCAATTCGCGCTGGGAACTTCAATAGTATCGTTTCTGATGCAGATCAACGCTTGTTTGACGCTTTTTAACGTAAAACACGTGAGATATCGCATAGATAACGATTCATTTGCAATTCGCGCTGGGAAATTCAATAGTTTCGTTTCTGATGCAGATCCACGCTTGTTTGAAGCATTTTAACGTAAAACACGTGAGATATCGCATAGATAGCGATTCGTTTGCAATTCGCGCTGGGAACTTCAATAGTTATGTTTCTGATGCAGATCTATGCTTGTTCGACGCTTATTAACGTAAAACAAGTGAGATATCGCATAGATAACGATTCGTTTGCAATTCGCGCTGGGAAATTCAATAGTTACGTTTCTGATGCAGATCACGCTTGTTTGAAGCATTTTAACGTAAAACACGTGAGATATCGCATAGATAGCGATTCATTTGCAATTCGCGCTGGGAACTTCAATAGTTATGTTTCTGATGCAGATCATCGCTTGTTCGACGCTTTTTAACGTAAAACACGTGAGATATCGCATAGATAACGATTCATTTGCAATTCGCGCTGGGAAATTCAATAGTTACGTTTCTGATGCAGATCAACGCTTGTTCGACGCATTTTAACGTAAAACACGTGAGATATCGCATAGATAGCGATTCGTTTGCAATTCGCGCTGGGAACTTCAATAGTTACGTTTCTGATGCAGATCAACGCTTGTTCGACGCTTTTTAACGTAAAACACGTGAGATATCGCATAGATAACGATTCATTTGCAATTCGCGCTGGGAACTTCAATAGTTTCGTTTCTGATGCAGATCACGCTTGTTTGAAGCTTTTTAACGTAAAACACGTGAGATATCGCATAGATAACGATTCGTTTGCAATTCGCGCTGGGAACTTCAATAGTTATGTTTCTGATGCAGATCAACGCTTGTTCGACGCTTTTTAACGTAAAACACGTGAGATATCGCATAGATAACGATTCATTTGCAATTCGCGCTGGGAACTTCAATAGTTACGTTTCTGATGCAGATCAACGCTTGTTTGACGCTTTTTAACGTAAAACACGTGAGATATCGCATAGATAACGATTCATTTGCAATTCGCGCTGGGAACTTCAATAGTTTCGTTTCTGATGCAGATCACGCTTGTTTGACGCATTTTAACGTAAAACACGTGAGATATCGCATAGATAGCGATTCATTTGCAATTCGCGCTGGGAACTTCAATAGTTATGTTTCTGATGCAGATCAACGCTTGTTCGACGCTTTTAACGTAAAACACGTGAGATATCGCATAGATAACGATTCATTTGCAATTCGCGCTGGGAACTTCAATAGTTTCGTTTCTGATGCAGATCAACGCTTGTTTGACGCTTTTTAACGTAAAACACGTGAGATATCGCATAGATAGCGATTCGTTTGCAATTCGCGCTGGGAACTTCAATAGTTTCGTTTCTGATGCAGATCAACGCTTGTTTGACGCTTTTTAACGTAAAACACGTGAGATATCGCATAGATAACGATTCATTTGCAATTCGCGCTGGGAACTTCAATAGTTTCGTTTCTGATGCAGATCAACGCTTGTTTGACGCTTTTTAACGTAAAACACGTGAGATATCGCATAGATAGCGATTCATTTGCAATTCGCGCTGGGAACTTCAATAGTTATGTTTCTGATGCAGATCAACGCTTGTTCGACGCTTTTTAACGTAAAACACGTGAGATATCGCATAGATAACGATTCATTTGCAATTCGCGCTGGGAAATTCAATAGTTACGTTTCTGATGCAGATCAACGCTTGTTTGACGCATTTTAACGTAAAACACGTGAGATATCGCATAGATAACGATTCATTTGCAATTCGCGCTGGGAACTTCAATAGTTTCGTTTCTGATGCAGATCCACGCTTGTTTGACGCATTTTAACGTAAAACACGTGAGATATCGCATAGATAGCGATTCGTTTGCATTTCGCGCTGGGAACATCAATAGTTATGTGTCTGATGCAGATCTATGCTTGTTCGACGCTTATTAACGTAAAACAAGTGAGATATCGCATAGATAACGATTCATTTGCAATTCGCGCTGGGAAATTCAATAGTTACGTTTCTGATGCAGATCAACGCTTGTTTGAAGCATTTTAACGTAAAACACGTGAGATTTCGCATAGATAGCGATTCAATGCAATTCGCGCTGGGAACTTCAATAGTTATGTTTCTGATGCAGATCTATGCTTGTTCGACGCTTATTAACGTAAAACACGTGAGATATCACATAGATAACGATTCATTTGCAATTCGCGCTGGGTAATTCAATAGTTACGTTTCTCATGCAGATCAACGCTTGTTTGAAGCATTTTAACGTAAAACACGTGAGATATCGCATAGATAACGATTCATTTGCAATTCTCGCTGTAAACGTCAATATCTTCGTTTCTGATGAAGATCCACGCTTGAATGAAGCATTTTAAGGTAAAACACGTGAGATATCGCATAGATAGCGATTCGTTTGCAATTCGCGCTGGGAACATCAATAGTTATGTTTGTGATGCAGATCTATGCTTGTTCGACGCTTATTAACGTAAAACAATTGAGATATCGCATAGATAACGATTCATTTGCAATTCGCGCTGGGAAATTCAATAGTTACGTTTCTGATGCAGATCAACGCTTGTTTGAAGCATTTTAACGTAAAACACGTGAGATTTCGCATAGATAGCGATTCAATGCAATTCGCGCTGGGAACTTCAATAGATATGTTTCTGATGCAGATCTATGCTTGTTCGACGCTTATTAACGTAAAACACGTGAGATATCACATAGATAACGATTCATTTGCAATTCGCGCTGGGTAATTCAATAGTTACATTTCTGATGCAGATCAACGCTTGTTTGAAGCATTTTAACGTAAAACACGTGAGATATCGCATAGATAACGATTCATTTGCAATTCTCGCTGAAAATGTCAATAGTTTCCTTTCTGATGATGATCCACGCTTGTTTGAAGCATTTTAACGTAAAACACGTGAGATATCGCATAGATAGCGATTCGTTTGCAATTCGCGCTGGGAACTTCAATAGTTATGTTTCTGATGCAGATCTATGCTTGTTCGACGCTTATTAACGTAAAACAAGTGAGATATCGCATAGATAACGATTCATTTGCAATTCGCGCTGGGAAATTCAATAGTTACGTTTCTGATGCAGATCAACGCTTGTTTGAAGCATTTTAACGTAAAACACGTGAGATTTCGCATAGATAGCGATTCAATGCAATTCGCGCTGGGAACTTCAATAGTTATGTTTCTGATGCAGATCTATGCTTGTTCGACGCTTATTAACGTAAAACACGTGAGATATCACATAGATAACGATTCATTTGCAATTCGCGCTGGGTAATTCAATAGTTACGTTTCTCATGCAGATCAACGCTTGTTTGAAGCATTTTAACGTAAAACACGTGAGATATCGCATAGATAACGATTCATTTGCAATTCTCGCTGTAAATGTCAATATTTTCGTTTCTGATAAAGATCCACACTTGTTTGAAGCATTTTAACGTAAAACACGTGAGATATCGCATAGATAGCGATTCGTTTGCAATTCGCGCTGGGAACATCAATAGTTATGTTTCTGATGCAGATCTATGCTTGTTCGACGCTTATTAACGTAAAACAAGTGAGATATCGCATAGATAACGATTCATTTGCAATTCGCGCTGGGAACTTCAATAGTTTCGTTTCTGATGCAGATCCACGCTTGTTTGACGCTTTTTAACGTAAAACACGTGAGATATCGCATAGATAGCGATTCGTTTGCAATTCGCGCTGGGAACTTCAATAGTTATGTTTCTGATGCAGATCAACGCTTGTTCGACGCTTTTTAACGTAAAACACGTGAGATATCGCATAGATAACGATTCATTTGCAATTCGCGCAGGGAACTTCAATAGTTATGTTTCTGATGCAGAACGACGCTTGTTTGACGCTTTTTAACGTAAAACACGTGAGATATCGCATAGATAGCGATTCGTTTGCAATTCGCGCTGGGAAATTCAATAGTTTCGTTTCTGATGCAGATCAACGCTTGTTTGACGCTTTTTAACGTAAAACACGTGAGATATCGCATAGATAACGATTCATTTGCAATTCGCGCTGGGAACTTCAATAGTTATGTTTCTGATGCAGATCAACGCTTGTTCGACGCTTTTTAACGTAAAACACGTGAGATATCGCATAGATAACGATTCATTTGCAATTCGCGCAGGGAACTTCAATAGTTATGTTTCTGATGCAGATCAACGCTTGTTCGACGCTTTTTAACGTAAAACACGTGAGATATCGCATAGATAGCGATTCGTTTGCAATTCGCGCTGGGAACTTCAATAGTTATGTTTCTGATGCAGATCAACGCTTGTTCGACGCTTTTTAACGTAAAACACGTGAGATATCGCATAGATAACGATTCATTTGCAATTCGCGCAGGGAACTTCAATAGTTTGTTTCTGATGCAGATCAACGCTTGTTTGACGCTTTTTAACGTAAAACACGTGAGATATCGCATAGATAGCGATTCGTTTGCAATTCGCGCTGGGAACTTCAATAGTTATGTTTCTGATGAAGATCCACGCTTGTTCGACGCATTTTAACGTAAAACACGTGAGATATCGCATAGATAACGATTCATTTGCAATTCGCGCAGGGAACTTCAATAGTTTCGTTTCTGATGCAGATCAACGCTTGTTTGACGCTTTTTAACGTAAAACACGTGAGATATCGCATAGATAACGATTCATTTGCAATTCGCGCTGGGAACTTCAATAGTTTCGTTTCTGATGCAGATCCACGCTTGTTTGACGCTTTTTAACGTAAAACACGTGAGATATCGCATAGATAGCGATTCGTTTGCAATTCGCGCTGGGAACTTCAATAGTTTCGTTTCTGATGCAGATCAACGCTTGTTCGACGCTTTTTAACGTAAAACACGTGAGATATCGCATAGATAACGATTCATTTGCAATTCGCGCAGGGAACTTCAATAGTTTCGTTTCTGATGCAGATCAACCCTTGTTTGAAGCATTTTAACGTAAAACACGTGAGATATCGCATAGATAGCGATTCGTTTGCAATTCGCGCTGGGAACTTCAAAAAGTCGTTTGCAATTCGCGCTGGGAACGTCAATACATTCGTTTCTGATGCAGATCAAAGCTTGTTCGTTGCGTTTAACGTAAAACACGTAAAATATCGCTTAGATAACAATTCTTTTGCAATTTGCTTTTGCAACTTCAACACTTTCTTTTCTGAAGCAGGTCAACACGTGTTTGCAGCGTTTTAACGTAAGACACGCGAGATATCGCATAGATATCGTTTCATTTGCAATTCGATCTGGGAACTTCAATACATTCGTTTCTGATGCAGAACGGCGCTTTTTCGATGCGTTTTAACGTAAAATACGTGAGATATAGCGTAGATAACGATTCATTTGCAATTCGAGATGGGAACTTTAATACATTCGTTTCTGATGCAGACCGTCGCTTGTTCGACGCGTTTTAACGCAAAACACGTCATATATCGCATAGAATTCGATTTAGTTGAAATTCGCGCTGTGAACTTCAATACATTCGTTTCAGACGCAGATCATCACTTGTTCGACGCGTTTTAACGTAAAACACGTGAGATATCACATAGATAATGATTCACTTGCAATTCGCGCTGGGAACTTCATTAAATTCGTTTCTGATGCAGATCATCACTTGTTTGACGCCTTTTAACGTAAAACACATGAGATATCGCATCGATATCGATTTATTTGCAATTCGCGCTGGGAACTTCAATACATTAGTTTCTGATGCAGATCAACGCTTATTCTACGCGTTTTAACGTAAAACACGTGAGATATCGCATAGATAACGATTCATTTGCAATTCGCGCTGGAAACTTGAATACATTAATTTCTGATGCAGATCATCGCTTGTTCGACACGATTTAACCTAAAATACGTGAGATATCGCATAGATAACTTTTCATTTACAATTCGCGCTGGAATCTTCAATACATTCTTTTCTGATGCAGATCATCGCTTGTTCGATGCGTTTTAACGCAAAACAAGTGAGATACTGCATAGATAACGAATCATTTGCAATTCGCGCTGGGTAATTTAATAGTTTGGTTTCTGAAGCAGAACAACGCTTGTTCGACGCGTATTAAAGTAAAACACGTGAGATATCGCATAGATAACGATTCATTTGCAATTCGAGCTGGGAACTTCAATACATTCGTTTCAGATGCAAATCAACGTTTGTTCGCCGCATTTTAACGTAAAATACGTGTGATATCCCATAGTTGTCGATTTGTTTGCAATTCGCGTTGGGTAATTCAATAATTTCTTTTCTGATGCAGATCAACGCTTGTTCGACGCGTATTAACATAAAACACATCAGATATCGCATAGATAACGATTCATTTGCAATTCGCGCTGGGAACTTCAATACATTCGTTTCTGATGCAGATCATCGCTTGTTCGACGCGTTTTAACGTATCACACGTGAGATATCGCATAGATAACGATTTATTTGCAATTCGCGTTGTGAACTTCAATACATTCGTTTCTGATGCAGGTCATCACTTGTTCAACGCGTTTTAACGTAAAACACGTGAGATGTCGCATAGATAACGATTCAATACCAATTTGCGTTGGGTAATATAATAGTTTCGTTTCTGAAGCAGATCAACACTAGTTCGACGCGTTTCAACGTAAAACAAGTGAGACATCGCACTGATAACGATTTATTTGTAATTCGCGTTGTGAAATTCAATACATTAGTTTTTGATACAGATCAACGCTTGTTCGACGCGTTTTAACGTAAAACACGTGAAATGGCGCTTAGATAACCATTCATTTGCAATTCGCGTTGGGAACTTCAATACATTTGTTTCTGATGCAGATCAACGCTTGTTCAACTCCTTTTAACGTGAAATACGTGAGATATCGCATAGGTAACGATTCATTTGTAATTCGCGTTGGGTAATTCAATAGTTTCGTTTCTGAAGCAGGTCAATACTTGCTTGCAGCGTTTTAACGTAAAACACGCGAGATATCGCATAGATATCGTTTCATTTGCAATTTGAGCTGTGAACATCAGTACATTCGTTTCTGATGCAGATCGACGGTTGTTCGATGCGTTTTAACGTAAAATACGTGAGATACAGCATAGATTACGATTCATTTGCAATTCGCGCTGCGAACTTCAATACATTCTTTTCTGATGCAGATCATCGCTTGTTCGACGCGTTTTGACACAAAACACGTCATATATCGCATAGATTGCGATTTATTTGCAATTCGCGCTGTGAACATCAATACATTCGTTTCTGACGCAGATCATCACTTGTTCGACGCGTTTTAACGTAAATCATGTGAGATATCGCTTAGATATCGATTCATTTGCAATTCGCGCTAGGAACTTCAATACATTCGTTTCTGATGCAGATCAACGCTTGTTCGACACGATTTAACGTAAAAACGTGAGATATCGCATATATAACTTTTCATTTACAAATCGCGCTGGGATTTTCAATACATTCGTTTCTGATGCAGATCATCGCTTGGTCGACGCGTTTTAACGCAAAACACATAATATGTCGCATAGATAAGAAATCATTTAAATTCGCGCTTGGTAATTCAATAGTTTGGTTTCTGAAGCAGATCAACGCTTGTTCGACGCGTTTTAAAGTAAAACACGTGAGATATCGCATAGATAACGATTCGTTTGTAATTCGACCTGGGAACATCAATAGTATCGTTTCTGAAGCTGATCAACACTTGTTCGACGCGTATTAACGTAAAACACGTGACATATCGCATAGATAACGATTCATTCGCATTTCGCGCTGGGAACTTCAAAACCTTAGTTTCTGATGCGGAACGCTTGTTCGACGCGTTTTAACGTAACACGTGAGATATCGCATAGATAACGATTCATTTGCAATTCGCGCTGGGAACTTCAATACATTCGTTTCGGATGCAGATCGACGTTTGTTCGCCGCGTTTTAACGTAAAATACGTGAGATATCGCATAGATAACGATTCATTTGCAAGTCGCTCTGGGAACTTCAATAGTTTTGTTTCTGACGCAGATCAACTCTTGTTCGACGAATTTTAACGTAAAACATGTGAGAAATCGCGTAGAAGTAGTTGTTATAAGCCGGTTCGTTATAAGCCGGTTCCGGACCACTATGTACTAGTGTATACGTATACGTGTACGTGTGTCTGTTTGATGGACGTTACAAGGGTCAAGTATATTTGCTGTCTTTCTCCCTCTCTCTTTCCCTATCTTTCCAATAACGGTTTTTCCCGAATCGTTGTTATATGCTAAACTAATTATTAATAAAATTGATATGAATTTTTATTACCTTTATATTAGGTTGATATTAACCTAATATTAACTTAATATAAATTTTATATCAATTTTATTAAAAAGTTGTTTAGCAAATAACAATTATTTGGGAATAAAACGTATGCCTTTCTCTCTCCCTTTCTCTTTTCCTCTCTCTCTCTCTCTTCCATAGCGTTTTTTCTCGAATAATTGGTAAACTTATTTTAATAAGTTGATATAAATTTTTATTATGATGTTTATATTAAGTTAATATTAACCTATTATCAATTTAATGTAAATTTTATATCAATTTATTAAAATTAGTTTAACAATTATTTGGGAATAAGACGTATCCCTCTCCTTCTCCCTCTCCCTCTTTCCCATATTTAAGTTTTTCTCGAATTAAAATATTTATTTAACAAATATTTAGAAAAACGTATCGCTCTCTCTCTATTGTCGATCTCTCTTTTACATATTGTTTAAATTTTTGTATTAAATATTCTTTTCACCTTTTAAGGAAGAAGAAACGTTTTTTCCTCTTCCATTGTTAAGAAATATTTCTTGACCCATTATTTAAAACCCGTACACTTGTCGTCGACGTTGTAGACGACGAATCTTTACCTGAGGTAATGTTTTCGCACCCCCCGTTAAGGCACGCTATTGCGTCAGTCGCATGTTTTTGCCCGCACGCGTTGCGGCTATTGTTTGCTCGCTCACATTTTCTTTTTTATATATACTAAAGAGGAAATGTTGTCAGGGCAAATTATTTTTAAATTTAGTATATGTTTCAATTAATGACACCCACTTTGCAGACGAATCTTTACGGGTCCGTACGGGATAATGTTTTTTCGCTCGTACCCTCCGCTGCGGACAGTTTACTACGAATACTACCAGTATTACAATTTTACTACATATAATACTATTTTCATACGCTATGCATGCATATTCGCTCGCGTATTATAACACTAAAAAGGATTTTAAGACGTAAACGGAATTTTATGGCAAGGTAAATAATCGGGTACTCATCTCCGAAAGAGACGAGACCCTTGACTGCTACTTATGGATAGAACGTGTCACAAAAAATGGGTCAAAATATCTGATATCTTCGTACGCTCTCGCTTCCGTCTCGTAACATTTACACCTTATTTATTGTGGGAAGGTGGATAATAGATATTAGGAGTACAAATTGAAAACCGCCGTTTTCCAGTTGATGGCGCCAGCGGTAAATGCTGGCGCCAAACGTTAGATCACAAATTTTAAATGTAAGGTTGGGCATCTGGCAACAATTCTTTATCATTGCAGTTGTGAATTTTTATCGGCGTTATATATTTTTTTGTGATCGAAAATGTAGAAATTTGTGCCCAATAAGCGTCATTTACGGGAAGTTTTGCTTTTTGCCTTCAATTCGAAAAAATCTGCGGCTGAGGCGCGTCGAATGATTGTAAAAACTTATGATGAAGGCTTCCATTAGTGAAAGAACGTGTCGAGAATGGTTCAAACGCTTAAAAAGTGGTGATTTCGGCGTAGAAGACAAGGAGCATCCCGGACAGGTGAAAAAGTTTTGAAGAGTTTGAAGACGCACAATTGGAAACATTACTGAATGAAGGTTCATCTCAAACGCAACAGGAGCTTGCAGATTCATTGGGCGTGACTCAACAAGCTATTTCACATCGTTTGAAAATCATGAGAATGATCCAAAAGCATGGACACTGGGTGCCATACAAATTAAAGCCGAGAGACGTCGAACGGCGTTTTTCGCGTGCGAACAGCTGCTCCAACGGCAAAAACAGAAGGGTTTTCTGCATCGTATTGTAACCGGCGATGAAAAGTGGATCCATTATGATAATCCAAAGCGAAAAAAATCGTGGGGCTAACGCGGCCATGCATCAACATCGACGGCCAAGCCAAACATCCATGGCTCGAAGCTCATGCTGTATATTTGGTGGGATCAGCTCGGCGTGATTTATTATGAGCTGTTGCAACCGGGTGAAACCATCACAGGAGCTCGCTACCGAACACAACTAATGCGTTTGAGCCGAGCATTGCAGGAAAAACAGCCACAATACGAGCAAAGACCCGAAAAGGTGATGTTGCTGCACGACAACGCTCGGCCACATGTTGCTCAGGTCGTTAAAACCTATCTGGAAACATTGAAATGGGACATCTTACCTCATCCGCCATATTCTCCTGACATCGCCCCTTCAGATTACCACTTGTTCCGATCAATGGCGCATGGCCTGGCTGAGCAACACTTCCATTATTACGAAGAGGCCAAAAACTGGGTCGATTCGTGGATCGCCGCAAAAGACGAGCAGTTTTTCGACGCGGGATTCGTATGCTGCCCGAAGATTGAGGGAAAGTAGTGGCCAGCGATGGACAATACTTTCAAGAATAAGTATGTAACCAATTTTCAACAATCAATCCTCAAATTTTGACAAAAAACGGCGGTTTTCAATTTGTACTCCTAATATAATATTAGATATTATTATTTTTAAACTTGTTGCATTTATTAAACGTGTATGACATCAAATACAATATTGTCCAAAGTGTACATTAATAGTTCACAGTCTATGAATGAAGTTTTATCGTACATTTCGCGTAACAATTTTGCCGCATCGCATTTATTGTTAACACAATTTCTGCACAAAAGAGATACGAAATGTTTATATTTTTCGTTTACAGCATATATATTCTGGTATAATTGGTAATACGCATGCTCAACGCAATGCTCGATTTCCAATAAAAACAATATAGTTGACGGTTTCATGTACATGCAAGTACCAGCTATAAATAATTGTAGAAAACACAATACGTGATACATACGTGTGTACAATTATACAGAATTATGTATAGTTAATAGGAATTTTCTAAATTGTTATATACAACTTTTAAATCGCCTTTGACTATTGCAAAGTCTGTTATTAAAAAAAAAAATTAAGAAACTCGAAAATGCTATTCTAGTATACATTAAATTTCTCATGAACATAAAATATATATATGCCATGAAACTTGACAATGACTGTTTTAAAACGTCAAAATCAGTGTTTCAACGTTTTACATATTTTGTGTTCAAGTTTAATTTCATTAATGATCGAAGAGCACTTTTAAAATCTTCATTTATTGTTTTGATAAAAGGGTTTAAAAAAGATTTTTGTCCTCAGGGTTCGAACTAGAAACATTCAGCATAATAGGCAACGTTGTTGCACAGACGCTACGCAACTAACTTGCTCTTCCCGTAATACTACTGTAAGGCATTTTTGAATTTTTAAATTTTTTGAGGAAAAAATCTCGAGAGAAAAAGAGACCGCTTGAGAGAGCCTCCTCCGTCGGCTTCGTCTCCCGGCCGGACCATCCGACGCGGCTTGCAAGTCGCGAGCATTCCCCCTCACCTCACCGCCGCGCGCGGCCCAAATGTAAAGCGGTGTAAGGGGGGAAGAGCGAATCAGTTGCGCTCCGCAGACTGGAAATAAAAATTGATTCAAAATGCATATCGATATACCTAGTCTTGTAAATTGAACAAGATTTTGTTTTCGAAATGAACATTATATAAGCATGATTCTTCTAAGAAATTATAAAAATTCGTGTTTCTGCAAATAACGTAGAAATATAATTTCTTACACAATTCCAATAAATAATTAAAGGACTGTTTAATACTCATGAAATAACAATTTTTGTACTACACGCGCTGCATGTAATAAAATAATCATAGTACAACGTACGAAATTCCTATTCGACGCCGTACTCGTAACGCTACGCTTGTTGCGTACGTAACTCGTACATTTGATACAGAAAGCACATGAGAAATCGTAACTTGATACAAATTTTTTTCGAGACAATTTTACGTAACGTGTGTGTATTTTAGCTATGTAGATATACATATATAAATATAAATAGAAATATAAAATTACATATATATACATACATAAATGTAAATTGAACAAATGTGGTTATTATATTTCGCATGTACCATGCGCGAAAAATTATTTTCTAGAATGATTACTATTTTGTCCGAAACGTTTCCGAAAACACGTAAAGTTGTCTATCTATTTATATTTGACAAAAGAAGAAATTAAAGCATAATAAAAATAAATAAAAATATATTTGATAACACACGGGTAACATTTCACAAAACTGACTCACAAAGCGGTGTATAT
Source organism: Solenopsis invicta (assembly GCF_016802725.1). Lineage (NCBI taxonomy): Eukaryota > Metazoa > Arthropoda > Insecta > Hymenoptera > Formicidae > Solenopsis > Solenopsis invicta. Next base: position 21,720,799 of record NC_052665.1, read on the forward strand.
TTTTACCTCGATTTTATGTAATCCACTGGAGAACGTCATTTTTTAAATAAACATTTCATATATTTGTATATAAGATATTTAAATAAACTGAAATCATAACATTAATAACGAAAGAAATATATTATTTTAAAAAGTATTGTAAAAAATATTGTAAAAAGAAACTATTATGGAAACAGAAATAATTATGTAATTAAATATACATTTTTATTTATGCTTATTATGCTAGCAATTTATAATAGAACGGAATGCATGCCCATGGAAATATATTTATGTGACAATATAAAAAAATTATATCAAGAAATTTAAAATGCTCTTCTATTATTAAATAAATTTTAATTATCTCATAAATATAAAAAATACATTTGCAATAAAAAGTTATAATGACTGTTCCAAGAACGTCAAAATAAATGTTTCTATAAATCGCCATACCTACAACGGTCTCCGAATAAAACAATTATGTTATTATCTTTTTTTGTTTATATCTTGTTACCTTGTATACGAAACTCCTTGCTTACAGTTTTAACAGTCATAAATTTTTATTGCAAATATATTTGTTATATTTATGAGAAATTTTAATTCGTTATTAATAGAAGAGTATTTTTAAATTCCTTGATTTTTTAAAAATAATAATTTATATTAAATAATTTATAACAGTTTAAAAATTATATATAACAATTTAAAATTTTAATATTTTATATGAAAAAAAATCTCATCCGCGGGGATAGAACTTGGGATCCCATGCGTACTAGTCAAAGTCCTTACGGCCCATGCTACGTCGCAAACTTGACACTCGTTCTTCTACAATTTCATTAAAATCGGTGAGATTATTGTCGCGGACTCTCCTTGGTAGTGATACGGCACTGTCCCCGCGAAAAGCTGAAACGCGCTCGTAACGGGCAGCGCGACGGAGAGACTCCGAACGGACAACGATTAGAGCGAGAAGGATAGGCTATCGAGTCATCGCGCCTCGCGCCAAAACATTGCAAGTCTTGGGCAAGACGTGGCCGTGATATAACCACACTGCCTATTGTTCGATTTTGTGTGTGTGTGTGTGTGTGTATCTTAAATAATAAGGTGTCAAATATGGTAGTAAAATATAGTTCAAAGAAATTACCGTCATATACGGCAAGACTTTCGAAGAAGAAAGGTTGGTTGAAAAGGTATGTATAAATCACAACATTACTTTCCATTTAAATGATTTTTTACGGAAACATTACTGGGACGGTCATGACATACAAACAGACACACACATAAGCAGACAGACAGGCTGACAGACTGATACATTGTATCAGTGGTAATTGCACAATTTTATCATAATTAGTGTAAAAACTAAAAACGTAGCATCTATTTAGACGGAACAAGTAAGCGTCTACTTAGATGGAAATAGAAAAATAATTTGTAGCGTCTTTTTTGACGGAAATAGTAAAAAAAAATGAAAATAAAAACGAAAAACGTAGCATCTATGTAGACGGAACTAGTAAGCGTCTACCTAGATGGAAATAGAAAAATAATTTGTAGCGTCTTTATTGACGGAATAGTAAAAAAAAATTTAAAATAAAAACGAAAAACGTAGCATCTATGTAAACGGAACTAGTAAACGTATACTTAGATGGAAATAGAAAAATAATTTGTAGCTTCTTTATTGACAGGAATAGTAAAATAATATTAGAAGCGTCTATTTACACGGTACTAATGACACAATAATAGTATTTTGTATGTTGATAAATTTTTTTCTTTTTTACAGGCGACGGTTGTTGCAGGCGCAAGAAGCCAGTAAGCAGATTAAAAACGACAAATATGTCGATTGTGCAACGTCGTCAGAATCGGTGACCGATGTCACTGATTTGGTAACAACACAGTGCGTAAGTATAATAAAAGAAAGTACTTGCAAAAATGTAGACAAAAGTGAAACCGACAATACTGTCGAAGATATGCTTTTGATAGAAAAAACAGATGAATTGGATATGAATTATATTCAAGAAAATTTACCGAAAGGTAGATTTATTATAAATCTGTCTTATTATACGCGAGAGTTATACAGGACATATATAAATCATAAGCGAGGTATAGATTGCCAATTTAATGATTGGGTACCCGTACATTACCGTTTCCGTGGATTACGGACGCAATTGCATTTCAAGTGTCGTATGTGTAAGTATGAAACAACCATTTGGTCAGAACCCCCCGAATCTGATGAATTAGAAATAAACACAGCTGCTGCAACTTCAACAATTACAGCTGGAATTGGTTATTCCACGCTGGAAGAGGTGTGCGCGGGCATAAATATACGATGCATGTCCGAGGTGACCTATATTGAAAGACGCGAAAAATTAGTTGAAGAGTTTGCGAAAATTGCTATGGAAAATATGAAAGAAGCAGGCGAGTTAGAAAGACAACTCGCTATAGAAAATAATGAAATGATTAACGGTATCCCGTACATAACTGTTGTAGCGGATGGCAGCTGGATGAAAAGATCGTACGGCACAGGTTACGATTCACTTTCCGGTGTTGGTGCCATTATAGGTTACCGCACAAAAAAAGTTATCTTTATTGGTGTCCGTAACAAATATTGCGCTATATGCGAATTAGCGGAGCGAAAAAGTTGTGAACCAAAAGCTCATAAGTGCTATAAAAATTTTGATCGCAAAGTAAGCTCCACAAGAATGGAAAGCGATGCCATTGCAGAAGGTTTTAATTGTAGCGTCGAAATGCATGGATTAATATATAAAACACTTATCGCAGATGGCGATAGCAATGTGTATCAAGCGATCAAAAACAATAATCCATATCGCGAACAGAAGGTACCGGTGGAAAAAATAGAATGCAGTAATCATCTGCGTCGTAATCTGCGTCGTAAGCTAACAACTGTGGCTCAAACGACTCAGCCTAAAGGGCAGAGAAAGCGTGGATTTATTGAAGCACGAAATATAGTAAAAAAAAACATTTTAAAAATTTTGAAAGAGATAAAAATTGCAGCTTCTGTACGAAGAGAAGAAATGCATGCTCAACATTATAAGGCTGCGGAGCTACGAAAAGACATATTAAACATTCCCAGCCATGTTTTTGGTCAGCACAAACGATGTGAGGAACGCGGTCGTAAATGCGAAAATGATGAGAGTGAGAAAAATTACGTACCTTCTCCTTCTCTAAAAAAATAGAGACTGCTGTTACGTACTTAGCCGCTTACTCTGAAAGCTTGCTGCTCGATGTATCAAATAATGCTGCAGAAGCGTTTAATTCGATAGTCTGCAAAGAAGTGTCCGGAAAGCGAATAGATTTTAGCAAACGTGGCTCTTACAATGCTAGAGTTGCAGGAGCAGTTTTGCAACACAATACGCAACAAGTGCTTACAGAAATGCATAAAGGCATGAATAAAACTGTTCCTCCTGTTGTCGATAAATTGGAAAAGCGGCGGCAAATAAAAGTCGAGAGAACCAGAGAATCTCGTAGAATAAACGGTAGACAAAAGAAATTAAATCGTGAATCAGGAACAGATCGTCATTACGGTCCTCAATCACAAAAGCCAGATCTTCCAGATCATGTGTTCGAACAACTTCGTAAAAATCAGCTAGACAAGTTGTTGGATAATGGAAAAAACTGGAAGCAAATTGAACAGGATACGAGAGGGCAAAGTGAATCCGGACTATGGTTGGCACATAGACAAGAAATGCTGACATCGTCCCATTTTGGAGACGTATGTCGTATGAGGCCGACAACGTCTTGTGCAACAATGATAAAAAATATTTTGTATCCTCCGATAATTGATACCGCAGCTATGAAATATGGTCGCGATCAAGAGGAAGTAGCGAGGAAAGAGTTAGCTGCAAAATTGAATAAAAATATAAAAACTTGCGGATTATTTATTGATAAGGAAAATCCGTATCTCGGTACTTCTCCAGACGGACTTATAGACGAAGATGGTCTAGTGGAGATAAAATGTCCTCTATCAGCTGAACATTTAACAGCAGAAGATGCCATAGAGAAATTGCCCGGCCTGAAGAGCATTTTTAATAAACGCAATCCAAATAATATAAATCAAAACCATAAATTCTTTTATCAAATTCAAGGCCAATTAAATATAACACAACGGCAATATTGCAAATTTGCCATATGGACGCCGAAAAGCATGAAAATAGTTCATGTAGTCGTAGACAATGCTTTTTGGAAAACTAAAATGCTGCCTTTCCTCACACGCTTCTACTACGAATGCATGCTTCCTGAAATTGTAGATAGTCGTTATAATAGACATATGCCAATCAGGAATCCAAAATATATTATAGAAGCAAAGGAAGAGGCAGCTAAAAAAATAAGTGTCTCGAAAAACAGTCGGCGAAAAGCAAAAGAGAGCGAAAATAAAAGTGAAGAGAAAAAAAGAATAAAATTAGACTTTTCGCCAAGAGACATAATTATTTCTGCCGTGGTGACTGCTGTAGATACGGATGAAGACGATGATTGTGTCATTGTGAGCTACACAAGCAGTCAAGATATAAATGGAGATAATACGGCAAGATGGAAAGTCTTTTTAGATGAAAATATTCCTGATATCTCACAAGTAAAAGACAATGTCTTGCCTACAAACAGCGAATTAAACGACGAATCGTTAGATCGATTTTTACGCGTCGTGAGAGAAACTTCTCCTTTTGAAACCCAAAATGTGCTATATATAGCGTTTCCTGCTATGATCGAAGCTAGTCGTAGCGACAAAAGCCTCCAAATAATAGGAGGGAATTGTAGTGGTCACTGGCGATGTTTATTTTTTGATGGCAGCAAACTTCACGTATATGATAGTTTACCTGGTTGTACGTACGATAAGTTAGTAGCCGACGAAAAATATTACATAGAACATCGATTTCCGACAATAAGTCAAAGTGATATAATTTATGAACAAGTGGACGCACAACCTGATGCCTACAGTTGTGGAATTTATGCCGCAGCATTTGCCACAACTGTAGCTTTAGGAGGTAATCCTTGCAATGAAAGATATTCTATAAACGTAAGGTGCATGAGAGAACACTTTATAAAAATTATAGAAGACAATAAGCTGTTACCTTTTCCAAGCAGATAAAAACTTTTATTGGGATATAGCATAGCGTGTGTTCTGCGAAGGTACTGATTGTAGTAAAAATCAAAGCGTCCATCCCGATGGTACTGGCAAAGTAAATACCAGAAGCATCTATACCGAACGATACTGATTTTAATAAAAATCAGAAGAATCCATTCTGACAGGATTACAAAAATAATTATTTCTAAATTATTATCGGAGTAACGACACAAATGTTGATTGCGGTCTTACGGAAATGGGCATTGCAGGGGCCTATTCTATATTGTCAGTAATATATAATTTTTTATTCTGTAGTATTAGTACTCTTGACACAGAAAATGTACTGAAAATAAATATGTCGATTGAAATGACAAAGATATAAACAGTAGAAACATAATATAGGTATAAAGAATCAAAAGCGTTTTTTCGAATGGTATTGATAACAAAAATATTCGCTTCGATGGTACTGACAAAATGTCAGAAGCATCAATGGCGGATACTTATTGTACTCGACGATACTTATTGTAATCAGAAGAATACATTCTGATAGTCTTATTTGTAAACTATGTACATAATCACGGTTATCTATTTGATTTTAGGAGATTCTGCAGAGAACAAAAACGGTTCGAAAATTTGTCTCAGCAGCCTTATCACGAGAGAACACTTTATAAAAATTATAAAAGATAGTAATCTGCTATCTTTTCCAAGCAGATAAAAGCTTTTATTCGGATAAAGCATAGCGTGTGTTCTGAAGGTACTGAATGTAAAAAAAATTGAAGCGTCCGTTTTGATGGTACTGGCAAAGTAAATACCAGAAGCATCTATAACGATTCTGATTGTAACAAAAATCAGCAGAAGTTCTATTACAAAAATAATTATTTGTAAATTATAATCGGAGAGACAAGAAAAATATTGGTTGCGTTCTCACGGGAATGGGCGTTGGAGGGGCCCATTCTATATTGTCAATATTAAACATATTTTTTATTATGTAATTTTATTACTCTTGAAATAAAATATGTACTAAAAATTAATTTGTCCATTGAAATGACAAAGATATTAGTACATAATATAAGTATATTTTAATAAGAATCAAAAGCATCTTTTCGTATGGTATTGATAACAATGAAAATGTCCTATCCGATGGTACTGGCAAAGTAAATGTCAGAAGCATCTATATCAAATATTAATTTTAATAAAAATAAGGAAATTAATTTTGACAGTATTACAAAAATAATTATATGTAAATTATAATCGGAGAGACAAGAAAAATATTGGTTGCGTTCTCACGGGAATGGGCGTTGGAGGGGCCCATTCTATATTGTCAATATAATAAAACATTTTTTTATTATGTACTTTTAGCACTCTGGAAACAGAAAATATACTGAAAATTAATTTGTCGATTGAAATGACAAAGATATAAACAGTATAACATAATATAGGTGCATTTTAAAAGAATCGAAAGCGTTCTTTCGAATGGTATTGATAACAAAAGTATCCGTTTCGATGGTACTGACAAAATAAATGTTAGAAGCATCTATGTAGCGGGTGATACTTATTTTAATCAAAAGAATCCATTCTGATAGTATCATTTGTAAACTATAATCGGAAATGACAAAAATGTTGGTTGCGTTCTTACGAAACATTTCATGATATGTTGCAGAATCTTTTCAGAAGTATTGCACATGAAATGTAAAAGGTCGAAACCTTTTTGAAAGCTCTCTGCAAAAATTAATGTTTCATGAAAATAAAACCGAAAACGTGCTTATATTTTTATGTACATAATCACGATTATCTGTTTGGTTTTTGAATGGCGATTTTGGAGAGGACAAAAGCGGTCGGAAATTTGTATCAAAATCGTTATCATTTTCCGACCAAAAATCGGACATTTGGCCACATGGTGATAATATTTTTGTAAGATACAGATATTTACATTCTAATATTGATGTAGCAAAAAATTACTACATCGTATGCATGTATACATATGTTTTCAATACATGTATGTATGTACGTGCTTCGCGTATATGTGTAGCAAAAATGCGCCGCGCGTTGAAGGACACATCATTCCTGCCTCGTATGTCCTGAATCAATGGTAATATAAGACGAAATTAAAAATGTCGGTAATTTACCATTGAGTAACATTTTTCGCGTATAGTTGGCGCTGTTACGGCGATCGGAGTTCGGCTTTCGCAGATTCCGCAGATTCTTACTAGAAATCTGCAGTACCGACGCGAAGCAAGTTCTCTTATTACTTTAGCATCCTCTTAACAAAAGAGTGCTGGCGTTACCGCTAGGCGGCCACGCCGCGGGAGATTTTCTCGTGAGGCGTTATATCTAGGTGCCACTCCGGCGGACACCCCAGCTCATACTTCCGTAAGCTTTTAGGACTTGTTTGTAAGCTCGAGATGAATACTCGCTCTCATTCTTTTCAAACGTGACGTGTGTGTAGAACATTGGTCCACATAAAATTTTACATTTTTATATGTAAATAACAATTTGTACTGTTATTTAATCGTGTACATAAATTAAATATTTAATTTAAATTTAATTCTTTTTAACGAAAAGGATACAAGAAATACTTTTTTGTAAACTAAACATTTATTACGTTTACATTAATGTATTCTGTTTTAATAAATCTATCTGGATTTCGATCTTATTTTCAATCGGTCTTAATATCATATTTTTGATGTAGAAATCTCGATCGATTTGGATTACTTTTTTTTAATCGGTTTTGTTGCACATTTTTGGCAGGGTGATGACAGCAGAAAAAAGAATTAACTTATTTATTTTTTATATATTTGAAAAAAAGTACAAAACATATATTTAACCGTTTTCGACATGTTGTTGAATTTTTGCTGAAATTTATACCTCCGTGAAGTTAGCACCCGACTTTTACGAAATCAGATTTCAAAATGTGTTTCTTGTAGAATATTGTCTGTAGAGGATTGTAGTAAACATTATTTTGTTTGTAGTTAAAAAATAAATATGTTATCGGTTTTTAAAAAATAGTTGGAAATTATTTCATAACTACAGCACAAATGGCATCCCACTTCTATATAAAATTGTTTGTAGTTGTTTGTAGTATCAAAATTTTTGTTTGTAGTTAAAAAATATGTTTATAATTAACTTTTAAATAACAACTGGGTATTAAATTACAATTAAAAAAAAATTACATCATATCGTCATTAAAAATCGTTTGTAGTTGTTTGTAGTGTAAGAGTTTTCGTTCGTAATTGATTGTAGTTCAAGAATTTTTGTTTGCAGTTGAAAAATAAATATGTTATCGGTTTTTAAAAAAACAATAAAAATTATTTAATAGCTACAGCTCAAATGGCATCAGACTTCAATCTAATATGGTTTGTAGTTGTTTGTAGTTCAAGAATTTTTTTATAATTTAAAATAAGTATATTATTGATTTTTAAAAAACATTTAATGATTAATTTTTAACTGCAGCACAAATGTCATCACAATTTCTGGTTTTAAGCATGCTTACTTTTAACCTACAAAAAAATTTTTGAATTGCAAACAATTTCTACAAACTATTTTATATAAAAATGTAATACCATTTGAGCTATTGTTATATAATAATTAATAATTGGTTTAAAAAAATCGAAAACATACTTATTTTCAAACTATAAACAAAAATTCTTGAACTACAAACAACTACAAACGATTTTTAATGACGATATGATGTAATTTTTTTTTATTGTAATTTAATACCCAGTTGTTATTTAATAGTCAATTACAAACATATTTTTTAAATACAAACAAATATTTTGATACTACAAACAACTACAAACAATTTTATATAGAAGTGTGATGCCATTTGTGCTGTAGTTATAAAATAATTCCCAACTGTATTTTAAAAATTGATAACGTTCTTATTTTTAAACTATAAACAAAATTTCTTGAACTACAAACAACTACAAACAATTTCAGATTGAAATCTGATGCCTTTTGAGCTGTAGCTATTAAATAATTTCTTACTGTTTTTTAAAAACCGATAACATATTTATTTTTTAACTACAAACAAAATAATGTTTACTACAATCCTCTACAAACAATATTCTACAAGAAACTCACTTTGAAATCTGATTTCGTAAAAGTCGGGTGCCAACTTTACGGAGGTGAAATTTATGACTCAGCACATGTTATTGGCAACTTGCTCTTATGTTGCTCTTTATGTATAGCAATAAACCGTTGACAGCAAATACGCAGCATATTGGTAGCAAAACGTGCTGAATTCATATGATGTCAAACCAAAGGCAAATGAGGCACACACCTTTTTCTAAATTTGCTGAAAACTAATGCCCTTTGTTTTCGGCAATATTACAGCAACAACACAGACAGGTGGTTTTAGGTACCAGAAGGTTAAAATTAATTAAAATTACAGTTGAAAAATCATCTCATTACGATGTACTTTTTAATAAAAGAATAAGGCGTGAATGATCACGATATGAAATGAAGAACAAAAGCTTATGATATGCAGTAAGGGTTACTACAGTTCTGATAAGATTAGTGAGTTCTTGATTTATTTATTTACATTTTATTATTTACTTTATTACTTGTTTGTATTTATTCACAATTGACACATATTTATGTATTTTAATTATTTTAAGCATTTATTTATTTATTTATCATATTTATTTATTTGTTATTTATTTATTATTTTATTCTGCTGAACATAACCATTCTTCTTTGCGAAACTGTTAGTTACTTAGGGCTGATTACTGAATGATCTTACTAGTTCTGCCCTCATTTTGCACATGTTCCAGTATCTTCTGGCTTCTACCTCTCATAGTTAGTTTACATTTAGTAATATCTTTACGACTAAGTACACGAAATCACGCACTGCAAAACATTTCTTTCGCAAATTAAAGGAACTGAAATGGTATATATCATTTATATCATACTTTTTATTTTTTTTTGTATAGAATACGGATTATCATTTGTTTTAATAATTACAAAATGATTTGAGGAAAAAGTTTGCATCTTTAGAAGCCGTCAAAAATCATATTTTTTTCTTTCTTCAACACAAAACCGAGAGCGTTTTACAATTAAGGCATTCGTATGCTATTAGAATGTTGAAAAAAGATTGTAGGAAACAACGACGATTACATCACTGATTAATACAAAAGAATTTACATGTTAAATTACTGTTTCAATATTAATGGTAAATCAGGCACGAACTTTTATACTCGCCCACACAAAAACTTTAAAAAAATTTACACCATGGAAGACATTCGTCTCTTTAAAATGCAACGTTCTGGTTTTTTCTACGTAAGTTAAACTTTGTTTGCTGTTCAGTTGTGGCTTTCGCATCTTGCGTAATATTCAGTTTAAGATCAAATTTTCGTTATCTCCTCGTTTATGCTTCTAAATACGAAAACAAATTCATTTTATGATATGCGTATTGTCATCATCCGTTTAAATATAATTACAGTCTCAACAAGAGAAGGGATGAAATGGAAAACACATCCATTGACCTACTCAACGTCACTGTGAGTTGCGTAATGTTAGAGCACATTCATTTAGATTAACATAGGCCACAAGATAATAATAAAGAAATAAGACTTATCTATATTGATTAATAGATCTCGGGTGTTTAATATTCTTTAGTCGTAAATACGGAATGCTAACCATAATTTTCTCACTAGACTATTTAATTTGACGAAATACTGCAAAAACTGACTTTTTTTTAAGTGGCTTTTTATGGACTTACATTCTTATAATGAAAAATTATATATATATAACCTATATGATACATTCGAAAAAAGTTTTATCAAATTTGAAGCAAAATTTAACACAAACACATTGTTCTCCAAGAACAATGTATTAAATTATGCTTCAAACTTGATAATATATTAAAGAGGCTATTCCATTTTTACTTTATTAAAAGTCTTTGTAAAAATTTCACCGAATTTGAAACAAAATTTCACACAAACATATAGTTCTTTAAGAACAATGTGTTTGTGTTTTGCATTGAAGTGTTACATTGTTTTCATTTTTGTTAAAAAAAACCGACGAGAGATTAGTACACGTGTTTACTCTAAATGTTGTAGCTCTTATACTAATAATGGTAATATAACAATTCCTACTTAAAAGGTCAGATAGAAAACAAAAAAAAAGATTTTTTTTTATATAATCGTGTTTCTGATTCCTGATGTCCATAACTGGGTTAATGTTTTTCAATCTGAAAAAGTTCATATTAAATCGATAGTCGCGCATCTCTCGAAGTTTATTGTTGACGCTTTTCCGTAATGCTAATTGGTTTCTCCGCTGTGCTTACTTTGTGTGCTACTGTCATTGCGGAGATTTTGACAATTATGTGTGTCAAGGGTTAATGTGTATCGAGTAAATATCACTTGTAGAAAAATACTACTGAGCACTACTGCAGTGTTATAATGTTGCAATGACGCAGTACAGTAATATCAGTACAAAATTACCTTTTTAAAAAAAAAGGTAAAAGAAAGGCGCCTGTTTTTGTGCGCGCGCGCCTAAAAGTCTTTATTTTTTTAATCAAAATGATATGTATTAATATTTTTTACAAAATCTCTTATTCAAAACGAAGTGGTATTTACTTAAAATAAATATCTTGAAATTGTGTAATCTAATAAAAATGATATGCGTTTGTTAAAAAAAATGTATGAAATCTTTAAAATGTGCCTGTTATAAAGAGAATATACTTTTTCTACAAAACCCAAGTGGTAGTATTTGTATTTTCAAAAAAATTTTAATACACAAAAACATGGCGCTGCTAGAAATAGTAACAATTAGGTTTTATATAGAAATTATTCAATTTTTCTCATTGCTTTTCCTATTTAAGGAAATGACGTTGAAGCTAGCAGCGGATTCGCAGCAGCAGATTCGTCAAAGCAGGGATTCTTATTCAAAATAAAATACATAAGAAACTTCGACATATAAAGGCAAACTAGCAAGTAACTGCACGAAATACACTTATACGCTTCTAAATAGATCAGACTATCCAGAACAATTAACAAAAATGCGCAGATCTACTAAATTGTGTAAATTATATAACGAGTTATTGCAGAAACAAGGGAAGGAAACCTCGGTCGGGGCTGCAAATTTTTTTAGGACATTATTGTAGGCTTCTAAATCAATCCCGACCAGTGAGAAAAATTTAAAAAAATGCGCACGGCTACGAAAAATTATTTAAACAATATAATAAATTATTGCAGAAACAAGGGAAGGGAACCTCGGTCGGGGCTGTAAATTTTTTTAGAACATCATTATAGCCTTCTAAATAAATCTTGACTAATGAAAAAAATTAAAAAAAATGCACACGACTACTAAATTGTTTAAACTATATAACAAGTTATTGCAAAAACAAGAAAACGAAGCCTCGGTCGGGGCTGCAATTTTTTTTAGGACATTATTGTAGGCTTCTAAATCAATCCCGACTAGTGAGAAAAATTTTTAAAAATGCGCACGGTTACGAAAAATTATTTAAACAATATAAAATTTATTGCAAAAACAGGAAAACGAAGTCTCGGTCAGGGCTGCAAATTTTTTTAGAACATCTTTATAGCCTTCTAAATCAATTCTGACTAGAAAAATTAAAAAAAATGCGCACAGCTACGAAAAATTATTTAAACAATTAATTTGTACATTACATCTTTTGAAGTATTTTTATTTCTAATTTTACAACTAAAATTCGTAATGTTTCTAATAATTAAATGAAGATTTACGTTAAATTATAGGATGTGTTTCAAACACGTACAGTATTCCGAGGTACTTGTATATGTTGCTGGTGTTTTTTGTAATAAATTAATAAAATCGCTGTCTTTGCATTTTTTTGACCGGTTTGACTTTGTTTCCCTCGAAAACAGTCACAATTTCATCAACAATTTCATCAAAAATTTACTGTCGGATTTTCAGCTTATCATCTTCAATAAAATATAGTATTTTACTTGTACATATAATGTTTCCTCAATCGCAAACTTATTTATTACAATCTTTATTATGTGTAGAAAATGTTGCTTTCTTGTTTGCCAATTTAGAACATTTGGTTATAGCTAAATAGTGGAAATCACTTTAAAAACTGTGTTGAACAATAGCACGGGTGATATAAAAAGTTATTTTTAAGCTTATAATTATATTATAAGTGTTAAGGTAAATTTTAACATATTTAATATTTGTATATAACAGATTTCCATAAATAATATATTAATAATAAAAGTTTTAATATTTAATTATTAAACAAAGGTAACTTATTTAAAGAAGATAATATTTTATACGAGGTGTGATCAAAAAGTAAAGTGACTTTTCATTTTTATAAAAAAATATTCATTTATTCATACAAAATTATGTTATCCCCTTCAAAATAATCCCCCTCTGATACAATGCATTTGTGCCAGCGCTTTTTCCAGTCAAAACATTTCTGAAATGCACTTTTGGATATTGCCTTGAGCTCCTCCAGCGATGCAGCCTTAATCTCCTCAATCGTCGCAAATCTTCGTCCTTTCATAGGCCTTCTCAATTTTGGGAAGAGGAAAAAGTCGCAGGGGGCCAAGTCTGGTGAATACGGTGGCTAAGGCATGATGATAGTATTGTTTTTAGCCAAAAAAGTACTCACTAGTAACGACGTGTGCGCAGGTGCATTATCATGGTGCAGAATCCATGAATTTTCTTTCCACACTTCCGGACGTTTTTTTCTTATTGATTCACGCAAACGCCGCATAACCTCAAGGTAATACTCCTTGTTTACCGTACGACCTTGTGGTAGGAATTCTTGATGCACAACGCCATGGTAATCAAAGAAAACTGTGAGCAAAACCTTCACATTCGAACGAATTTGGCGTGCCTTTTTCGGTCTTGGCTCTCCTGGGCTCTTCCACTGGGATGATTGGGCTTTGGCTTCGACGTCATAACCATATACCCATGTTTCGTCACCAGTTATAACCCTTTTGAGCAGATCAGGATCATCATTGACGTCGTTCAACATGTCTTGGGCGATATTCATGCGACGCTGCTTCTGATCAAAATTAAGCAGTTTTGGAACGAATTTCGCTGACGTGTCATACCCAAAACGTCCGTTAAAATTGATTGGCATGAGCCAAACGATATGTTAAGATCATCAGCTATTTCTCTAATCGTGATACGACGATTTTTCAACACAATTTCTTTCACTTCCTGAACCTTTTTCATCGGTTTTTGACGTGCTGGGGCGTCCAGAGCGAAGTTCATCGTTAACATTTTCTCGGCCCTCTTGGAATAACTTATACCATTTATAAACATTTTTTTTTTTGCTTAAAGTTGACTCACCGTACGTCAAAATTTCAAGAGTTTTTGAACACTTAATACCAATTTTTACACAAAAATTAATACAAACTCTCTGCTCCATTATTTTCAACAGCAGAAAATCGCCGAGCACGCAAACACGAGTCTAACTTTTATGCCTCTCACATATAAACAACACATGCTATACAGGGTGCGAGAAAAGTTCCGGGACGGCGAAATATCTCGAAAACTAAGCATTTTAGGAAAAAGTGTTTCAGACAAAAGTTGTAGGGTTTAAAAAGATCTATTTACTGATCTTATCAATTTGACCTTGGATGGCGTCGCCAAGGTCAGATCGAAATTACATTAACTTTTTTAAACGGAACACCTAACTTTTTATTGCATATTCTTGTAGCTTATCTCGAGACCTTTCCAAAACATTACAAGAAAGTTTATTTTCGTTGAGTACTTTCCGAGTTGTGAGGCTTGAAAGCTACAGTGTACTGTAGTATGGGTCCAGCCACTCTTGCCTTAACTGGCCGGACACACGCCACACTTGCCTTAACTGGCCGGACACACGCCACACTTGCCTTAACTGGCCGGACACACGCCACACTTGCCTTAACTGGCCGGACCCACACGCCACTCTTGCCTTAACTGGCTGGACCCACACTACAGTACACTGTAGCTTTCAAGCCTCACAACTCGGAAAGTACTCAACGAAAATAAACTTTCTTGTAATGTTTTGGAAAGGTCTCGAGATAAGCTACAAGAATATGCAATAAAAAGTTAGGTGTTCCATTTAAAAAAGTTAATGTAATTTCGATCTGACCTTGGCGACGCCATCCAAGGTCAAACTGATAAGATCAGTAAATAGATCTTTTTAAACCCTACAACTTTTGTCTGAAACACTTTTTCCTAAAATGCTTAGTTTTCGAGATATTTCGCCGTCCCGGAACTTTTCTCGCACCCTGTATAGTCAAAACTGTGAACATATGATCGTGACGAGTGTACCAACACAAAAAAAATCTTGAAATTAGAGTGTACAGAGCGCGCAAAATTCAAAAAGTTACCTTACTTTTGATCACACCTCGTACAATGATTATTTGTGTCGTAGGACGCAATCTCAGTATAATTTTTTATTGGCACGCTCCTGAGTTCACGCGCGCTCGGCGGCTCGGCCGTACGGCGGCGGGGACCTCGAAGTGGGGGACTCCACGGTAGTGGGAGAATAGTAGGCGTCGCTTTGAGAATCGGCCCGAAAAGGACAATCGATTCCGTGGTCTGCTCTAGCAAACTTTTTACGCCCACATCTTTCTGGATTCAAGCGATTGTCGCGGTAAAAGAACAAAATTTTGTTTTGTAAATTATAGATAGTAGCAAATCTCTTGCTGCAATCAATAAAATACTTTGGGAAACTTTTATGATTCATCTTCGAATTACTGATTATTTAATGTAATTTTTATTCTTTTAATTCTGATTTTCTTGTATATTATTATCGTTTTTATAATTATAATTTTCAATTTTATTGGGCTCATTTTTTATCTTGATTTTAACTTTCATCATGTTTGTTTCGATAGACATAATAGCGAACACAATCTGGCAATATAATCCACATGGAGATTATATTGCAATCATTAATACTTTGTTAACCTCGCATGGGTTCAGTTTGGTTAGAATTTTCCGCCTAGATTCTGAAAGGCTATGATATCAGATCCATAAAAAAACATGTTCAGAAAATACATAACATGGTACACAGAAATAAATGTAGAATAATTGAAATTTTGAAAAGCAAATATGAAAAGAATAAGAATAATAATGGCAATGTGACAGAAAATAACAATTTAGTCGATTTTTATGACGTTTCCCAATCCAGTTGTGATATTTGTGTAAGCAGCTACAATATTACCAGTAATGATTCAGTCACGGATGCAATTCTTGATATACTGAAAAATACTTCAAATTCATCTGATATCGAGATGATTGATATAAATCCGTCGGACGAAACTTTAGTAACTTCAGATGTAAATGGAAAAATGGCAGTAATATCTCCTCCACTCAAAAAAATAGTATTAATCGGGACCGTTACATTAGCAATGCAGTTTTTCGACAAATTTTGGGTAGAGAATAGTGAGTCTCTCACTATTCTCACAGAAAGGATGGACTCACGAAATCAATAAGTATTTTGAAACATTAAATAGTTTATGCGTATTAAGTTTCACATATCACAAATTGCAGTATGGAAAAAGAATGACAAAATTCTTACCTTTCAAGGCCGTTGCAAAATGTAAGATGCAAGGAATGTTGCAAATATATTTTCGTAATTAACGATTCCATAAAAATAAATGTTTCATCTCCACTTCAAATATTTCAAATGGGTGAATTTAATCACAGTAAGAATGAAATTCATCGGCGATTTTATTCTGGGGAAATCCGATACAAGTTAGGCGAGCAATTAGAAAAAAAGAATGCTTGCATTTTAGCGGGAAACATGATGTCGGAAGTCAGTGAAGACACATTGAAGTCCGGAAATAGAAACCATGCTCCATCGGCAATGTTATTAAATAAAATAGCTGGTGACGACAAGAAGAAGTTTGATCTTGATGAGAATTTTCATTTATTTATTGTAAAATTAAAAAATAAATTTGACTCTGAAGAAACTTGGATTGGAAAAATAATTAATGGTTTTATACAAAGTTATTCGGTATATCCATCCTTTTCGATAACTTTATTTTCAGAGAGATGAGTTCGTCTTGTCATAGATGAAATGCAATGTATGGTGTCAGGATATGTGTGTCTTCATTTCGACGCTACTGGCACAATATTTACGCAGCCTCCTGATAGCGATAAGAGGCCATTTTATTATTGTTTAGTAATTGCAGGCGGTAAAGATTTAATCTCAATTGCTCCACTTAAATTTATTGTGTGTGGTCATAATGTGTACAACATTGAAAAATGTTTAGAAATATTTATTTCGGCATTAAAAAAATTAACCACAAAACGTTCTTTCGTATCTCACGTGGTGACTAATTTTAGTAAAGCATTGATCCAAGCAACCTGCAAAGCTTTCAATAACATGGATATCAATATATACTTGCGACTTGTATGGGATCACGTTCACGTAAACAGTGGAATTCCATTTCCATTGACAAGTATTCATGTTTGTTCAAGTCACCTAATAAAAGCAGCTATTAAAAGAATCAAAACTTTTACACCTGAAAAAACTGTACAAAGTCTGTTGAGGTTTGCAATAGTTCAAATGATTCACAAAACTTAAAGGATGCAGTCCATGTATTTAAAATAATATGTTATTTATTTGGACGAAAGAATACATGCGAAGAGCACGAAACTTACATAGAACAACTATTTGATACCAAATCTTATGATTTTACGTGTAGCAGGGAAATTGTATTTGAGGAATTTGATAGTGCTTTTATTTATTACAAAACTCAACGGGAGCAGTCTAAATTTTATAAATTTTTTAAACAAGAATATAACTACATATTACATTTACCAGACAACGACGGTATGAAGAATCATCTATTCGTTCCACAATTTATGACTTATTTGATAGATGAATTACTGCCACATTACCCTCTGTGGTCCGCGATTTTGATCAAAGAGTTTGATATTCGGAGACATTCGAACGCTGCTGTCGAGAATTGGCATAAGATCATAAAACATTATCTCTTTGACGGTAAAATGCGCCAATTAATACCCAAAGCTATAAATACATTAGCAAAAAATGTACATAATCGGTTACTACAGAGAAAATATGGCACCCGAACAACGAGGCAAATAAAAAATAGTGAGTTCATCCTTAAAGCGCAGTTTAAAGAAACAGATATTCGAAGGGAAAAAATAGTTGTGAAAGAGTCTTTGGATAATGAACTAGATTTAGACCTCCAAACAGAAAACTGGTGTCGAAACATAAAATCGATGATGCTATACAATGCCTGCTTCGCTAATTTTTAGAAATCTCTATTACCAACCAAGAAAAAAAGTTCCATTGAAAAATATGTAGAAAAAGTTACGATAAGATCGGTAAAAAACATATCTCGCCGAATACCTGTGGAATCTCAAATCCGTGGCTTGAAACTAACATAGATATTTATGCCGAAAACTGGAGATTACTGTCATTTTATGTATCAAACATATTAATAAATGAGCAAAGTTTGATGTCATTGTTGCCAAATACTAAAATTGACGATAATATTATTAATAGTTTTTTAAGCATTAGTAATTCGACCAGTATTGAAAAAGAACCATTTATTTTTGATCCACAGTTTTTCGTGCCGTTATTAGACGAATCAAAAAGATTTGGCTTCTTTAGATGGGCCCAAAAAATTAAAGCATAGACATATAAAATTTGGTTATTGCCCAAATGTGAAAACGATCATTGGACACTTTTGTTAATAGTGTTTCTAAGAAGTTTAATAGTGTACTTTGACTCATTACAAGGAACACCTTCCAAGAAACTCATGCGCAGACTTTGTGGATTCATGGATAAATTATTCAGCAACAAGGATTTGCCCTCCTTCGACTGGAAGAATTGGACATTGTATTGCCCTACCGATATCCCTAATCAAATTACATCAACTGGTGCCGGAGTTAATTGTGATGCCCATGTTTGCGTTTGGGGATATATCATATGCACAAGTAGGATATTAGTTTTCACTGAAGAAGATGAACATCCGAAAATGGATTTTTGATGAAATTGTTGGAGCATGCGAAAAAGACATATCCACTACAGTGACTGTTTTCAAGGGAAACAAAGTCGATCCAGTCAAACATGAATCAAAAGACAGCAATCTAATTAAATTATCACGACAAGCACCAGCATCACCAACAAGTGCCGTTGAATACTGTGCGTGTTTGAAATACATGGTATAATTTAACAAAGCATACACTCATGTTTTCCCGAACGTGAGAGGCAAGGGGACTCACGTGAATCAAGCACCCCAAATGTGAGAGGCAAGGGGACTCACGTGAATCAAGCACCCCAATGGGATGAAATTCTTGTCACGTCCACGTCGTTCATTCTGGATAATGCTAAGCACGGGAAAATGCATACAGTCAATCTGGACCTGAGTGATCATTAAACATAATCAATCCAGTTAATAAACAAAAGCAGAGTACATGAAACTTTGACTCCCCTTTTTCTCCCCCATACGTACGCACGTACGAGGTGTGTTCAAAAAGTATCGCGAATTTTGAATTTTCGCGGGTTACGTATATTCGAATTTCGATCTTTTTGTGGCGTTATGTTGGTACTCATGTCTCTCACTTATGCCGACAAGCTCGGCCATTTTGAATGTTCACTTAATTGTTGACAGCTGCTTTGCTTGCACGTGTTTTGGATCGTCTTCGATTTTTACCTATTCAAAAAAATGGATCAAAGAACCTGTATCAAATTTTGTGTGAAAAACGAAATTAAGTGCGCGGATGCATTCCGAATGTTGACTGTGGCATACGGAGAAGCTACCTTGGACCGAAGCAACGTTTATCGGTGGTACAAAATGTTCTCAGAAGGCCGAGAAGATGTGAACGACGAAGAGCGTGCCGGACGCCCGAGCACTTCAACAACAGACGAAAAAATTAATGAAGTGGAGAAAATGGTATTGGCCAATCGTCGAATCACCGTTAGAGAAGTTGCTGAGGACCTAAACATATCGATTGGCTCGTGCCATTCGATTTTTATCAATGATTTGGGCATGAGACGGGTCGCCGCGAAATTCGTACCAAAATTGCTCAATTGCGACCAAAAACAGCATCGCATGAACATTGCTAATGAGATGTTGGACTCTGTCCGCGACGACCCAAATTTGCTCCAGAGGGTCATAACTGGTGACGAATCGTGGGTTTATGGTTATGACGTGGAAACCAAAGCTCAATCATCTCAATGGAAGCTGCCGCACGAACCAAGACCGAAAAAAGCGCGCCAAGTTCGGTCAAATGTGAAAGTTTTGCTGACAGTTTTCTTCGATTGCAGGGGCGTGGTGCATCATGAGTTCTTGCCACAGGGTAGAACGGTCAATAAGGAATATTACCTGCAAGTTATGCGCAATTTGCGCGAAGCAATCCGCCAGAAACGCCCGGATTTGTGGAAGAACAAAAATTGGCTTTTGCACCACGATAACGCCCCTGCTCACACATCGTTGCTTGTGCGCGACTTTTTGGCCAAAAACTACACACTAATGATGCCGCAGCCACCGTATTCCCCAGATCTGGCCCCCTGTGACTTTTTCTTGTTCCCTAAACTGAAGAGGCCCATGAAAGGACGACGTTACGCTACGCTTGACGAGATAAAGACGGCATCGAAGGAGGAGCTGAACAAGATAAAAAAAAATGATTTTTTGAAGTGCTTCGAAGATTGGAAAAACCGTTGGCACAAGTGTATAATATCTCATGGGGATTACTTTGAAGGGGACAAAATAGATATTCATGAATAAATAAATAATTTTTGAAAAAACACAAAATTCGCGATACTTTTTGAACACACCTCGTATGCACACATCCACACACAAGATTAAATCCGACTAAGTAATCTCCACATGGTACATCTTGAGTAATGCTGATGCTGGCGGTACTGTAACTTTCAAGCCTCATAACTCGGAAAGTACTTAACAAAAATAAACTTATTTGCTCTTGACACCAGTTATTAGATTCTGGAATTAGAAATAGGGTGTTCCATTCAAAAAAGTTAATGTGTTTTCGATGTGACCTTGGCGACGCCATCGAAGGTCAATCTGATAAGACCAATTAATAGATCTTTTAAAACCCTACAACTTTCGTCTGAACACATTTTTGATTGGACTTAATCCTGCAAACATAAAAAGAGTGTACGAGTGGTCTGAAGCACCCTGTATATGTGTGTGTATACCGGGTGTCCCAGACCACCCGTCCCACCCGATTTTTTCGTAAACGCGACATTTTAAAGAAAAATGTTTCAGACAAAAGTTGTAGGGTTTTAAAAGATCTATTTACTGATTTTATCAGTTTGACCTTGGATGGCGTCGCCAAGGTCAGATCAAAATAACATTAACTTTTTTAAATAGGACACCTCATTTTTGGTTCCAGAATCTAATAGCTGGTGTCAAGACCTTTCCAAAACACTATAAGAAAGTTTATTTTTGTTGAGTACTTTCCGAGTTGTGAGGCTTGAAAGTTACGGTGTACTGTAACCTTCAAGCGTCATAACTCGGAAAGTCCTTAACCAAAATAAACTTATTTATAGTGTTTTGGAAAGCTCTCGAAATCGACTACAAGAAAATGCAATGAAAAATATAAGCAGAGGACACCGACTTCGCCCATGGTATCACGTCGAATAATGCTTTCTCTCTCGACCCAGCGTCGAGCGAGGAAGATGCACTATCGTAAAGCCCCCCACCACTTTCCGCCCGCACCCCGATCGTCGCCGCGCAGCCTAGACACACGTACGAGCGCGGCTCCGCGTGTGTGCGGCAGCCGAGCGCTAGCGTCGAGAGACACCATTTCTGCCGGTGCGTGTACCTATAGTCCTACGCGTAGAGTTTTGAAGATACCTAATTACCGAGATCTCTAACATTCGGTACAGCTCTATGATGCCGTTTATTCTTGATTTATTAATATTAATCTTCATTTAATGTTGATTATTGTAGCAATAAAGTAATTTTCACGAAAAAGCACCCTTACATACCACTCCTAAAAGTCATTGCTTAGAATTCATAATATTACGCAACTCGTCACCAATTCACGTTTTCTAATAAGCAACCCGGTCGTAAGCGTAATTTGTAGTTATGCTTTACCCGAACGAAGAAGCTGCGTTAATGATGTCAGTTTTGGGTAGAGCTGGAAGTTTTCGAGCAGCTGAAATAATGTGGCGAAATGAATATCCCGATCATACACCACATTCGCGCAAAGTTTTCAGTCGCTTACAACATCGAATAATTGTAAAAGGTATTGTTCAGCCGGATCATAATAAGGGAAGGCAAATTCATCGATCAGTTCGTTCAGTAAGAGCACCTCATGTAATTGCATCTGCCTTTGTAACCCCGAATGATTCTTTAAAGCGACGAGCAAGAGATAGTGGAATAAGTCGAAGCACGATCAGTCGAATTTTTCGTGAAAATTCATTCCATCCATATCGAATGTCACTTCACCAGGCCATGACATTGAACGATCATAGACAAAGACTGATATTCTGTAATTGGATTACTCAACAATTATCTAATTTCCATAGAAGTATTTTATTTTCTGATGAGTGCACCTTTAAAAGTGACGGCGAAATAAACACACATAATTTTCGTTATTGGGCACAAGAGAATCCACATTGGTATCGAGAAATGGATCATCAACGTATCTGGAAAGTCAATGTTTGGTGCGGAATTGTTGATACGCATATCGTGGGACCATTTTTCTTTCAAGAGAATTTAAACCGTTTTTTATACGCCGATTTACTCGAAAACGAACTTCCACGTTTACTTGAAGATATTCCACTCCAATTACGTCTAAATATGTGGTTTCAACAGGATGGATGTCCCGCCCACACGTCTGTCATTGCTCGTCATCAACTGAACCGCATATTTCGCGGCCGATGGATAGGTAAACATGGTCCACATAATTGGCCACCACAATCACCGGACCTTACAATTTTAGATTATTATTTGTGGGGACGAATAAAAGACCTTGTATACCGCGAACGACCTACGACTGCAGAAGATATGAAAAACAGAATTCGACAAGTCATTCAGTCTCTAGATACTGACGAAATTCGTCGGGCGACGGATGATTTCCAAAGTAGGGTAACAGCCTGTATAAATGCACGTGGTGGACATTTTGAACATCGAGACTGAACAACATGCGTATGCACAAAGGTGACGGCAAGGGGAACCACCTTATGAAAGCACCCCGACAAAGGTGACGGCGAGGAGAACCACCTTAAAAAAGCACCCCGACAAAGGTGACGACAAGGGGAACCACCTTATGAAAGCACCCCGACAAAGGTGACGGCAAGGGGAACCACCTTATGAAAGCACCCCGACAAAGGTGACGGCGAGGGGAACCACCTTAAAAAAGCACCCCGATAAGGTGTAAGTACGATCTTGTTACCTACACGTGGTACACCTTAGGTAACGCTAATACCTACAGGCGGCACCGATTATTTCGTTTTTACATTTTAAAAATGTTACTTTGACTTATACCTTTATGCCCAAGATCGATCTCAAGGTCGAATTCAAGATCATCATCAGGTTGATCCCTCGAAATCATGCAAATTTTGTCTGAGCCATTTTTTTGTACAAGCACATCCCTACGTTTTAAAAGGGTGGGACGGGTGGTCTGAAACAGGTATATTTTTCATTGCATTTTCTTGTAGTCGATTTCGAGAGCTTTCGATAACACTATAAATAAGTTTATTTTGGTTAAGGACTTTCCGAGTTATGACGCTTGAAGGTAACAGTACACCGTAACTTTCAAGCCTCACAACTCGGAAAGTACTCAACAAAAATAAACTTTCTTATAGTGTTCTGGAAAGGTCTTGACACCAGCTATTAGATTCTGGAACCAAAAATGAGGTATCCTATTTAAAAAAGTTAATGTTATTTTGATCTGACCTTGGCGACGCCATCCAAGGTCAAACTGATAAAATCAGTAAATAGATCTTTTAAAATCCTACAACTTTTGTCTGAAACATTTTTCTTTAAAATGTCGCGTTTACGAAAAAATCGGGTGGGACGGGTGGTCTGGGACACCCGGTATATACACACACACACAAGCACACGCACACGCACATTTTCTATTAATATGTATATACATATACTATATGTTTTCAAAATTATATTCAAAATATGATATTTAAAAAAAAAATTACATTAAAAAAATAAAAATAATTCTAATAGCAAAAACGCAAATAAATTTTAATATAAAAAAAGTAAAAAAAATTTTAACATTCAAAAACAGTAAAAACAAAACAAAAAAAAGACCATATTCTCGCGACCCCCTCGTTGGTTGATCTTGGGTAGCGCAAAGACCCCCTCGATGGTGACCCACCTTGACGTGGTGAGGGGGCTGCCCTCTTCCTCGAGTCGCCTTCGGGCGAGGAGAGATGGAGGGTCTAAGAGGTCACCGGGAAGCCCTCTCGATGTGACCCACCTCATCGTGGTGAGAAGGTGAACTCCATCCCCGAATGTTTTCGCCGGGCCGGAGTCCTGTCCCCCCAGGGGATTGTTTCACCCTGGGCGGACGTGCTGGTCGCCACGGCGGTTAGGGTGCGGAAGGGGCGTCGCTTCCGTTACCCGACCCGTCCGTGGGGCCCCCCGGGTGGCGACACCCGTGACGGTGCCCCCGCTGTCGGAGGCGGGGGACCCCTGAAAGCCCATACGGGGCGAGCCCTTGATGGCTCCTCCGTATGGGCGTGTAGGGGGCTGGAGGCCCGTGCCCTGGATGTCACATCCCCAGGGCCTGCGCCATAAGACGACCCCCCCGGAGGACCGGGGGCACCCGTACCGGTCATGTTTCGGCGGGGTGGGAGATACGCCGGTCGGTCCAGCCGTCACGGGGAGTGGGATCTATTACAACAATGACTTCTCAACAACATTTAAAAGTGCTGACAGTCACCCTCTCCAGGGGTGACGTGGAGGCGAGCTTTCGCTCGCGAGGTGGCCTGGGAGGGATGAAAACTTCTTCATCCCTCCCAGATCTCAAGGGTGACATCTCACCCGCCGAAGGGAGAGACCCTTCGAGGTATAGACGTGGACCCAGCACCGGTGCCGGAAGGCTGGAACTATTCAGCCCGACCGATGCACAGGGTGCTGGGAACAGCCAAAAGCAGGTACCCCCCCCCGTACAACACACGGGAGTTTCCGCCTCTTGTTAAAAAGGAGCGAGGGATGGCCACCACTGGCACTAAACCGGGCCCGGCCTGTAAGGGCAAGAAGCCCGATAGCTGCAGTGCCGACCCGGTAAACACCGGGCCAGGGACCGAACCGGGACCATCCGGAGTGAGGAGGTGCGACGCCTCACTGTCGGCCGGCTCCGTGACCCCGCTGCCCTCGGATGAGGACGTTTTCATGGACGTCGAGGGAGCTGGGCCATGGGAGCACTATAGGAAAAGGTCGAGACGGAGGACGACAAAAAACTGCATCTTGTCCTCCTCTGAATCGGAAGAGGGTCCCCCTAAAAAGGGGCGCGGGAGACCCGCTAAAGACCCCTCTCACGAGGGGAAATTTACGGCGGAGGCCCCGGCCCAAAAAGCCGAGGCGGAAAAGGCGAGAAGAATTAAACGGGATCACAGGGCTATTCTGGATCCCGAGATTAAGCCTCGGAGCGCGCCACGAGGGCGAATAATGAGGCCCTCGAGCGCGCCGAGGAATTAGAACGGCAGCCGACGGCAGCAGTTGCTGCCGTCATGACACACGGGCTGGGTATGCTGGCCAAGTCTGTGGAGAAGTCCACTAACATACAGGGACCGATCCGCAAAGACTTATGGCTGGCATACACCGAGCTGACTGCCGGCCTGGCCACGATTTTGGCCAGACAGGAGGAGGGATCGGAGGAGCGGCAGCACAGAGAAAACAGCGCGGCCCTGGACAAGGCCAGGGCGAGGTGGGCCTTGGAAAAACAAAAATTGGAGGCCGAGTTGGGGCACCTGCGAGTCAGGGTCGCGCTGCTGGAGAAGAATGCCTCCACCCTAAGGGACGGAAACACCGATGTCGAGGTCCAGACGAACCTGGACCTCGACACAGAGGTGGTGGACGCTCTGACGGGAGAGGTCCCCGATCTACCGTATCCGACAGTCCAGGATGCGGTGACGGTAGGGCCCCCCGTCGGAGAGTCCAGAGACGCTACAATCACCCGACCAAATAAGCCGGTGATTGTTAGCGTTATAAAACTGAAGGAGCCATACTACCGTCCGCCGCTCAGGGGGGTTCGCAAACAGCTGAACCCCCTATCAAATGCGGCGGACGTGAGGGTCAGCCCTGCCCCTTCCTCCTCCTTTCCACCCCCACCCCCCCTCACGTCCTGTGATGGGGGTGGGATGGACGGACGGAGGGGAAGGGAGGAAAAAGAAGAAAGCAATAACGGAGGACGGCCTTCGTGAGGCCCTTATCAAGGTTCTCCCGGCCGTCCTTCGTGACCTGGGTGCTCTCCCTGTTAATAATGTTGCAGGGCAGGGTACTACGCAGCAGAAGAAGAAAAAGAAAAAGAAGAAGAAAGCCACAGCGGGGAATACCATCCCCCGCAGCGGAACCACGGCCCAGGGCAGAACCGGCGCAACTACCAGCGGCGAGACCAACAGCAGTCCTCCCGCTGCTAGACCAACCGCGCCCTCCGTCCTGGAGCTGTGGACCCAAGTCATAGGATGAAGGTCAAAAAAGAAGGTTGCACAGACCGTCAGTGGCAACACGGCGAATCCCCCTCCCCCTAAGAACCCCCCACAAACAACATCTCCCTCTAAGAAGAAGAGGGGGGAAAAAGGGGGGCAACAGGGCGGCCAAGGAGGATCCGGGGGCACATCCTCGGCGGGAGCCAACACCCGCGGGCCGGCCAAGATACCCAAGATCCGGCCGCCGACCACGGCGGCCGTGACTATAACTTGTGCCGACCAGGGACTATACGCGCAGGTCCTCAGGACAGCGAGGGGAAGGTGGCGATGGTCAGCCATCATGTGCCGGGCGCTCCGCCGATGATTCCTCTATCGGCCGGCGAGGGCTTCGTCATGGTCGAGTACGGATCCATCGATGTCCTGGGATGTTATCTCCCCCCTAGCTTAACCAGGGGGGAGTACGAGGCGGCCTTAGACGGCATGGAGAGCGACATACTCAGTCACTCTCCAAGGCCTGTCGTCGTATGGGGAGACCTCAATGCACACGCTGTGGTTTGGGGCTCCCCCCGCACAGACGTGAGGAACCGCCTCGCACTAGAGTTTGCGGCGGGGCTCGGCCTGGTCCTTTTGAACCGGGGCCGGGTCAGCACCTACGTGGGGGCCGGGGGAGAGTCCATTGTCGACGTGACATGGGCCTCCCCCGGGGCCCTAAACAGGGTCCAGGGATGGACGGTGGAGACCGGTTCCCTCGGAGAAACGTCTGATCACAGACTTATCTCCATGGAGCTGGTCTCCTCCCCCCACGGAGGTGCGAGAGCAACACCGCCGCACCCGAGACAGGAATCGATAGGTCCTGAAGAAACTCGACCCAGCAGCCCTCGAGGTCAGTCTCCTCGCCTCCACTTGGCCGGAGGGAGGAGCTGACCTCGGAGCCGAGGAGGAGGCGGAGCGCCTCTGCGCGAAGATGTCGCGCGCCTGCGACGCCTCCATGCCCCGCAGCAGACCAATGGCGCGTCGTGCCGCCTACTGGTGGTCCGCGAAGCTCGCCAAACTTAGGCGAGCTACCGTGGCCGCCAGGCGGACATACACGCGCGCCAAGCGGCGGGACATGGAGGAAGAGCTGAATAACGCCGAGGCGGTCCTCAGGGAAGCCAGGAAGGCCCTGAGGACCGCCATCGCGCGGGCGAAGGCCGCGGCCTGGGAGGAACTCCTCTCCGAGCTGGACCGCGACCCATGGGGGAGACCTTACAAAATTGTGAGGAAGAGGCTCCGCCCGTGGGCGCCTCCAATCTCGGAGACGCTGGACCCCCAGTTCCTCGCAACGGTGGTGAACACACTGTTCCCCACCAGGGGGAGGGACATTCCGGAGAAAACCGGCCCTCCCCCAGGATGGACCGAGGAACTGGAGGTGTCCAGACACGAGATGGTCGCGGCCTTCGCCCGCATCAGTGGCAGAAAGGCGAAGGCGCCCGGGCCGGATGGAATATACGCCAAGGTCTGGGCCCGGGCGTCTTCGTTAATCGGGGAGGCACTTCGTGTCACGTACACGAAGTGTCTCCGAGAAGGAACTTTCTCCAGGAGGTGGAAGAGGGCCCGGCTTGTCCTCAAAAAGGAGGGCAAGCCAGCGGAGAGTCCCTCCGCCTATAGGCCCCTATGTATGCTGGATGATGCGGGCAAGATCTTGAGCGAATCATCGCCAACCGCATCATCCGGCATATGTCCCGGTATGGTCCCGAATTGTCCTCCGCACAATACGGGTTCCGAGAGGCGAGATCGACTGTCGACGCTGTCAGACAAGTCCGATCCCTCTCGGAATCCATCACGGGGGACCCTAAGCGCTGCCACAACCTCGCCCCACGGGATACTATTGAAGGCGTTGGCGATATCCTTGAATATCGCCAACGCCTTCAATAGTATCCCGTGGGGCGAGGTTGTGGCGGCGCTTAGCGAGCACTTTCGCCTGCCGCCCTACCTCGTCGCCATCGTTCGGGACTACTTCCGGGACAGGGTGCTGGAGTTCCGGGATAAAACCGGACTCCAGCAGCGGAGGGACATGTCGTGTGGCGTTCCGCAGGGGTCCGTGCTAGGCCCCCTGCTTTGGAACGCCGCATACGACAAGGTGCTCCGTGTGGCCCTCCCGCCTGGCTGCCACGTCGTTGGTTACGCGGACGACACGTTCGTGGTAGCCCGGGGAGCCTCCTGGGTGATGGCGATTGCCATGGGCAATTGGGCGGTGAACTGCGTCGTCGGCTCCATCAAGAGCCTGGGCTTGAGGGTGGCCCCGGAGAAGACGGAAGCCATCTTTTTCCATAATAGCTCTTCCCGGGTACCGCCCCGGGCTTTTGTCAGGGTGGACGGCACCCGAATCCGAGTAGGAGCAACCCTCAAATACCTGGGGTTGCAATTGGACGGTCACTGGGCCTTTGTCGAGCACTTCGACAAATTGGCCCAGCGATTGGGCAAAATGACGGACGCCTTTCTAGGGTTGATGCCCAACCTCCGAATTCCGGGAGTAGGTGCGAGGCGCGCATACGCCTACGCGGCCATGGCCGGGGCCCTGTACGGTGCTCCGGTCTGGTTTCGCGAGGCGTTGGCCAGTCGCCGCATAAGAGACGTGCTGCACGCCGTGCAGCGGCGGCTGGCGTGGAGGATCGTGCGCGCCTATTGCACCGCCCCTAGCGCGGCGACCTTAGTACTGGCGGGGCTCCCCCCGGCGGAATTCACGGCCGACGCCCTGGCATGGTCATATGCCAGGGCTAAGGCCGTCCGCCTGCAGGGGGTGTGGTTACCCCCAGGGTCGCCGCGCTATTGCGAGAAAGGGCTCGCCGGCGGGCCATGAGTTCTTGGCGGGAGAATCTCGCCAATGACCCGTCCGGGGGGACGACTCTGCGATGTAACGCGGAGCCGTACCCCCCTCTGCCTCGCCGGGCTGAGGGGGAGAGCGAAGTTTCTCCCGCCCCCAGGGTAGTTAGGAGGACCGCGCCGCCGTCAGCGCGGCGCGAAGAGGCCCGGGGCTGCGGCGGGGGCCGGACACCCCGGCTTTACCCCCAAACCATCAGGGGAAGAGGCGGGGGGCTGGTGTCCCCCTCCCCCAACCTAGGGCAAATCAGGCCCACAAGCCCTGCCGGGTGTGCCCACGTTAGGGTACACCCGGCGTGTCGAATCGGCCTAGGCCGACTGGGTCCGGGGGGCTCCGGAAGCATGCTGCACGCGTTCCCGGAGCCCCCCAGTCACGGAGCAGGGCAGGACACCCGGAGAGGTTTTAGTGGGTATGTCCCCGCCGACACGTCGTCGGCGGGGAAGAGCCCCACATAACCACCAGGCCTCCCCCGGGGCCTGGGGTATGCGGTAACGCATTTCCTCTCCGTTACCAAAAAAAAAAAAAAAAGGGTAGCGCAAAGAGAGAGAACAATATGTATGTTTAGCAGTCAAATTATTTTTCTGATCAATAATTTACATCAAAGTAGAAAATTGGGAAATCATACTATTTCTTTTCTATAATGACAATATTATATTCCTATACGGCGCAAGCAAGCAACCTTAATATGATTGCTAATAAATTTCCAGCGCCGACCAAGCCCTTGTTTCTGCAATAACTCGTTATATAGTTAAAACAATTTAGTAGACGTTCGCATTTTCTTTAAATTTTACTGGATAGTAGGGATTGATTTAGAAGCCTACAATAATGTTCTAAAAAAATTTGCAGCCCCGACCGAGGTTTCCTTCCCTTGTTTCTGCAATAATTTATTATATTGCTTAAATAATTTTTCGTAGCCGTGCGCATTTTTTTTTAATTTTTCTCATTAGTCGAGATTTATTTAGAAAGCTATAATGTTGTTCTAAAAAAATTTGCAGCCCCGACCGAGGTTTCCTTCCCTTGTTTCTTCAATACCTCGTTATATAATTTAAATAATTTAGTAAATCTGCGCATTTTTGTTAATTGTTCTGGATAGTCTGATCTATTTAGAAGCGTATAAGTGTATTTCGTGCAGTTACTTGCTAGTTTGCCTTTATATGTCGAAGTTTCTTATATATTTTATTTTGAATGAGAATCCCTGCTTTGACGAATCTGCTGCTGCGAATCCGCTGCTAGCTTCAACGTCATTTTAAGTACATAGCACTTTGTTTTGAATAAGAGATTTTGTAGAAAATATTAATACATATCATTTTAATTAAAAAAAGAAAGACTTTGTAACGCTGGTGGTTTTCGTGCGGTTCTGGTAGGGGTTCGGGTACGGTTGCGGATAAGCTCGCCGGATTGGTCGGGTTCGGTGTAATAATCGCACTCGGTATTTAGCTGGCAAAATACTAAATCTTTATTTAGCTGCAATATTTACACATAGCCTCGTGGTTTATGGTGTCTAGCGCCTCGTGGCAAGTGGACCTAGCCTAAGCGGGGACGCGATTGGCTTACGGTAGTCGCGGCGGCCAATCGCCGCTGAGTTGTCTGAATCGTTAGCTTTGGCGACGGTACAAGGACGGCGACGCGCTAAATAATGAAAACGCTAAGCGAGAGCCGAGATTGCATTTACAACAAATTGTAAGAGTCGAATTGTGATGTCCGTAATAACACGGGTGTAATGGTAAAGCGACGCGTAACAAATCTAACTTACAAAGGATACATAATAAGAACGGAATGACTGATTAAGCTACAATGATCTTACTTAACTAAACGCGGTGTTTTTAAACGGACACGGTGTCCGGGGTGGTCGGGGAGTCGCGGAACGCGGGATCGGAGCGTCGGTGGCGATTCCGCGCCTCGCCCGAGCCGCCTCGTGCAAAATGAGGCGAAGTTCTCGTCAGGACGCGGATGCCCTGACGAGGCTTTAGGTTTCGAGAGACTCTTCCCTGAGGGAGAGGACGGACGGGATTGGCTAGGGATACCCAGCCTGTGGACTCGACGAGGATGCTCGTCGTGGGCGGTGATTCGCCGAGGATCCTCGACTACGGAGCACGGTGAGGATGCTCGCCGTGAATGGCTGTGTACGGTATTCGGTGTGATAGGATTAGCCGAGGATACTCGGCTAGTCGGAACGACGAGGATGCTCGTCGAGAGGAGTCAGGATGAGGCGAGTATGCTCGTCCTATTGGGAGTCGGAGTGCGGTCGAGGATGCTCGACCTGTCGGATTCGGCGGACCGGGAAGATCTGTCTCGGCGTTCCCACTGCCGGTTTATATATCCGAACGCACGGTTGGGCGGACCAATCCGTGCGTTCGGTCGGCTGGCCCGTAGTGGGAGCGTTGCCGAACGCCACGGGCGGCGCGCGTGCTGCCGCGTGATCGCGACGGCAGGTTAGCTCGGTACGTGCACGTGGCGTTCTGCCGGTATACTGCTCAGGTGGACGGAGCGGAGTGGCAGTGCGCGCGAGGTGGAGGGGCGTTTTATTACAACTTATAGGCGTGCGCGCACAAAAAAAAGGCGCTTTTTTTTACCTTTTCTTTGAAAAGGTAATTTTGTACTAATATCACGCCTTTTTGTAGTGTTAAGTAATGTATTTATTTTTTGTGATAAGTCATGACTGCAATTTACAAGATTATAAAAAAATTATACACACACACACACACACGCACGCACACACACACACACACACACACACACACACACACACGCACGTACACGCAAACACAAATTCTTTATAATCTTACTTATAAGTTGAAATCTTATGTCCATGATATGTGCGCGCGCATGTGTGTGTGTGTGTGTGTGTGTGTGTGTGTGTGTGTGTGTGTGTGTGTGTCTGTACATTACTATATACAGGGTATCAGGTAACTACCGCCCGTGGTTTCGTGGATTGATAGATCAAGTAAGCAGAAAAGTCTTTTACCATTTTTTAATATTTGCCATAGTTAACGAAAAAAAAATTTAATAAAGTCTGCGAATAAGCGCGTATCACCGCGCGCAAGGACCGTCCGCCGGTTGCCGAGACGTAGGCAGCCGCGGCCGTAGGCGCGGCACTGTGCGGTGATGAGGGAAAAGCAGCAGTAGCTGCGGCCTGCGAGTACCCATTGCTACTTTTCTCTCCTTGCCGCGCCGCTCGCAGGCCACAGCTACTACTGCTTTTCCCTCCTCACCGCACAGCGCCGCGCCTACAGTCGCGGCTGCCTACGTTTTGGCGACGGGCGGGCGGTCCTTGCGCGCGATGATACGCGCTTATTCGCAGACTTTATTAATTGTTTTTTCGTTAACTATGGCAAATATTAAAAATTGGTAAAGAATTTTTCTGCTCAGTTTTATTTGATCTATCAATCCACGAAACCACGGGCGGTAGTTAGCTGACACCCTGTATATATATATATATATATATATATATATATATATATATATATATATATATATATTGAGTTCACTAAACTAGTTAAAATACTACATGATGTTAAATATGCTCGCTGTGTTACAAAATAAATGTTAATTGTAAATAATATGTGTTTATCTTGCTGTTACCTGATATTTAATAATATTTCTGAGCGTCTTATAAAAGATATTTTCTCTTTTAAAAGATAATTTATTTTGTAACACAGCGAGTATATTTAATATCATGTATTATTTTAACTAGTTTTCAGTAAACTCTATATACATTGTAAAAGTTACACTTCCTTTATTAACTTTTTTAATAAACAGGATTCAAATAGTTCTTACCTTACTTATTAATTAATCCAATTACAAATTTCTGAAACCAGAAAGTACACGCAGCGTTGAGGCCTCTGAGACTCAACTTGTAAAATTACACACACACCAGGCATTAAAATCACTTTTATATCTTTATTCAATTATTTGACACTTGTTTCCAACGTCAATTTATTAAAAATATACATTAACGCTAGAATCAAAAAAGTATGACTTAGAGTCAGATCTGAGAAAGCGAATCACATTTTTGCTGGGAAAGGTAAAATATGCATTGGAGAAAGATAGAAAGATAAAAATAGATTTAATAAGGTGCATCTGATCTAATTAACATCGTTTCATTACCATATTCATGTGCACTTTGTAAATCATATCTTATGACACTTGAAAAATTGTATACGTAGCACTCGTAGGAGTATAATATAATATTGACTCTAGTTAATGCAAAATATATATTTTTAACGGCACATATTCATTAATAATAGGCTTATTCAACGCATTTTTGCACCACACGAACAAATTCAACAGAAAAATGTGTCGTTTGCCCCGCAAACCGAGATATTATTGAGGTTACAGGTTAGGAAACCTGTCATACGTGCAATCATGATCGCGGTTATGTGATGCATATGGGCTGCGGTCCACTTGACGCTACAAATGCTTCGAAGCGTTTGATTAACCAATCGGAACAATGAATTTTACAAATTGACCAATCGAAAAATACTTAGAAGCATTTGTAGCGTCAAGTGGACCGTAGCCATGGTCGCATAAATGCTGATAGTTGTGGCGGCTTTCCACGACGCCAACGACGACAAGTCCCACTGAACAAGCGAGACGACCAATCAGAATGTCACTCACAATACGACGGAGCCCGGTCGATTCCCGGTGTGGTGAGAGGAGACGCTGGTCTGGCGTCCCTCACTCCGCGATAGCATTTAGTAGAGAGAAGACTTAATTTGTATCACGGCGTTAGGTCGAGAAATAAGACTGACGCATTCTGAATAAAAATAGTTATATATATTATCTAATTCCCCGTTTTATATGTTGGAAACCTTACCCCACATATTGTGACCTTGTACCGAATACGCGCTATAGCGAACTGAAGAAAACGCGTGAGTTAACCCTACCAAACCACGCGGGAAGCTAACCTCTACCAAGCCACGTGGGAAAGGAAATCAAACAATGTCGTTACCACGTACACCACCGAGAGGCGGATTAGCGGGCGAACCGAACACGGACCAACCCCCATTTAGTGGAGACACACCAACATTGGAACAGACGGACAGCAAACACGGAGTGGACGCGATTAATTCACGTTCAATAAAACTGCCACAATTCTGGAAGGAAAACCCAGTCCTATGGTTCACGTAAGTCGAAGCAGCGTTTGCAATAGCCAGAGTGACAAAGGACGAGACAAAGTACAGGTATGTCATTATCAACCTTGACCAAACCGTATTGCCCTTTGTCTCAGACATTATAGCCGCGCCACCGGCCGAAAATAAATACGAGACCTTAAAGCAGAGAATAATCGGATCATTCGCCGAGACCAACGAATCGAAATTGCGAAAGCTATTACGTGGGAACGAGCTTGCAGACGAAAGACCCTCAATCTTCCTGCAGAGATTGCGGAATTTGGCCGGCGGACAATGCAACGATGCAATGCTTAGAACACTATTCCTCGAGCAATTACCGGATAGCGTACGTAGCATTTTAGCCATTAGCGAAGTAACAGATTTATCAAAATTAGTTCTCCAAGCCGATAAAATCGTAGAGATGTCTAAAGCAAGCGTAGCACAAGTTAACGTTACCACTCAAGCATTACCCGCGGAGAAAGTCTCAATGTCCAACGAATTCAAGGTCATGCAATACAGAATCGACGCATTGACCAAACAAGTTGCCGAACTCTGCGACATACAACGAAGTAGATCCAGAAGCAGAGGATACGACGAGTACAGGCGCAGGAGCAGGACCAGATCCCAGGAGCGTAGAGGAGCATCCAAAACATGCTACTTTCATTGGAAATTCGGGAACGAAGCATACAGATGCGTACAGCCATGCGATTGGAAAGAGCCACTCGCAAAGAATGTTAACGCGGAAAACTAGCCACGTCGTCCAGTCAGATGACGGAAGCAGGCGACGCGAAGACGTTCCGTCTAACCGTGATAGACAGGAAAAATGAGATGCGTTACCTTATAGACACTGGAGCAGACGTTTCAATTATACCAAAAAAGCAGTCAGAGGTAAAACTACATTAAGCAAATATAAATTATATGCCGCTAATATTACTTTAATAACTACGTACGGATCGAAATTAGTCCACGTAGATCTAGGATTATGGAGGAAGCTGGACTGGACGTTCGTGGTAGCAGACATAAAACAGGCTATAATTGGTGCAGACTTCCTAGCACACTATGGACTCTTAATCGATTTAAAACACAAACTACTACGAGATGGAATAACAAACTCCAAGGCAAACGGCACACTGTCAGAATCTAAAATTGGGGAAATAACAACCTTCGACCACACTAACCTTTCGCAGATCTTCTACAACATTTCAACAATATTACCAAACCGACAAATTTTCAAGTTCCTAAACATGGAGTAATACATCACATTACTACTACATGGTCACCAGTTGCGGAACCCGTACGCAGACTATCGGGTGAAAGATTACACGCAACGCGCTTGCAAGTACAACACATGCTTGATGCAGGGATCTGTAGACCCAGCTCTAGTCCCTGGGCTAACCCATTGCATCTAGTGCCCAAAAAAGGAGGCGATTGGAGAATATGCGGTGATTATAGGCAATTAAACAAAGTCACGATACCCGATAGATACCTAATCCCACATTTACACGATTTCGTACACAACTTAGAAGGATGCACTACCTTTACAACATTAGATTTGACAAGAACATATCATCAGATACCCGTCGCCGAAGAAGACCGTCCAAAAACAGCGGTAATAACACCATTTGGACTGTACGAATATAACGTGATGCCTTTTGGCCTACGTAACGCTGCACAAACATTCCAAAGACTTATGGATTGTGTACTTAGAGGTCTGGATTACTGTCACTGTTATATCGACGACATTTTAATAGCGTCACCGGATTTGAAAACACACCGTCTACATCTTCGTGAGGTATTCCAACGCCTACAAGATAACGGACTATCCATCAATCCGGCAAAATGCGTTTTTGGCAAAGAAGAAGTCAGTTATTTAGGTTACACCATAAATAGTCAAGGTACTAAACCTCTGGACACACGAGTCGAAGCAATTAACAAGATGGAGAAACCAACAGATATCAGCGGACTGAGACGCTTCTTAGGAGTTATAAACTTTTACAGAAGGTTTATTCCTAACGCTGCCAGCACACAAGCTCCGCTTCACGAATATCTGACTAATACCAAAAAAAAACGATAAACGCCCTGTAATCTGGAACGAACGCGCAGAAAAAGCATTTTTAGACTGCAAACAGCAGCTAATAGACGCAACCTTAATAGCCCATCCTAGAAAACATGCAGTGTTGGCAATTAAATCAGACGCTTCAGATACAGCAATGGGCGCCGTTTTGGAGCAATACCATGAAGAATGCTGGGAACCTCTCGGATTTTTTTCAAAAAAGTTCAGTCTGACACAAAGGAATTACAGCACTTATGATCGCGAATTCCAAGCAATATACAGTAGCCTCAAATTTTTCAAATCCATGGTAGAAAGTCGCAAACTTGTAATAAAAACCGATTATAAACCATTAACCTATGCTTTCTTACAGAAATCCGCAAAAGCATCTCCCAGGCAGCTAAGACAACTCGATCTAATTAGCCAATTCAGTACGGAAATCATCTACGTCAAAGGGAAAGACAACACGGTCGCCGATGCACTGTCACGCGTCGAGGCAATCGATATGCCAGTCATCGTTACAACCAAAGAACTTGTGCAAGAACAGCTCACAGACGAAGAACTCAAAGATTTACTGCAAAACGAAACGCATTCACTCCAACTAAGGAAACTCCGTGTAGATAACACTGATACCATCGTTTATTGCGATGTTTCTTTGAAGGAAGTTCGTCCCTATGTGCCAAAAAGCTTACGACGGAAAATATTCAACGTCACTCACGGATTAGTACATCCCAGCGGACGAGTCACCCGAAAAATGATCGGACAACGATTTGTTTGGCCAGCAATGAACAAAGATATTACCGAATGGGTAAAAACTTGTTTTTCAGTGCCAGAAGAATAAAGTCCACAGACACAACCGATTCGTACTCGAACAGTTTCCAGTGCCAGATACAAGATTCGATCACGTACACTTAGATAATCGGACCTCTCCCTGTTATACATGGGTATCGTTATTGTGGAACAATGACCGATAGGTTTACAAGATGGCCCGAAGCAGCTCCTGTTCAGGATATATCCGCACAAGTAGTAGCTGAAGCATTCGTTAACACATGGGTCGCACGTTTCGGCGCGCCTAAAACCATTACTACGGATCAAGGTACACAGTTCGAATCACAATTGTTTAAAGCCCTGACTAACCTCCTGGGATGTGTACGAACAAGAACTACAACATATCACCCGGTCTCTAACGGAATCATCGAACGTTGGCACCGTTCTTTAAAAGTCGCAATCCGCTGTCAAGAATCTAAAAACTGGTTGCAAGCATTACCAATAGTTCTACTGGGACTGCGTACCAGCATCAAAGAAGACATAAAAGCGACAGCAGCAGAATTAGTCTACGGCACTACCTTACGTCTGCCAGCCGAATATTTTTTCAATGAAAATTTTACGCCAGAACCTCAAGCATTTTTATCACATTTTCGAGAGCATATGCGGAACGTCAGGTCCACACCTACAGCTCATCACAACAAGAAGAGAACATTCACCCACGGTACCTTATACACATGCACTCACGTATTCGTGAGAGTGGATAAATTAAGAAGCCCTCTAGAACCACCTTACGAAGGGCCATACCCGGTAAACGAAAGAATTACTGATCGTATATTTAAAGTTCTAGTTAAAGGAGAAGCTGTCAACATTTCGGTGGATCGACTTAAACCAGCGTTCTTAGAGGCAATACCGGAGGAGAAAAACGAGTCGTCACCCAGTCAAGCAGCGCAAGCTAACAGCCCGAGAGTATATCCAGGCAAACGTATTAGATTCGCGACATAGTAGGAACCATGTCACTCGAGGGGGAGTACTGTGGCGACTTTCCACGACGTCAACGACGAAGGGACAAGTCCCACTGAACAAGCGAGACGACCCATCAGAATGTCGCTCACAATACGACGGAGCCCGCGCGATTCCCGGCGTGGTGAGAGGAGACGCTGGTCTGGCGTCCCTCACTCCGCGATAGCCTTTAGTAGAGAGAAGATTTAATTTGTATCACGGCGTTAGGCCGAGAAATAAGACTGATTCGAATAAAGACGCATTCTGAATAAAAATAGTTATATATATTGTCTAATTCCCCGTTTTATATGTTGGAAGCCTTACCCCACATAGTGTAGTAGCGAGCGCCACACTGTATCGAAAATGTGAAAGGAAGAATTCCTGAGGGCAACGACCAAGGAGACGTATCTTAAAATGTAGAGAGATTAGAATTTGCATCGCGATATCTCCGCTTGTAGGGCACGGAGAGAAAAAATAAAAACACTTTTATTATGCAATTCGTTCTCAAGCTATCGATTAAGATTACTCAGATCGGTTCAGTCGTTGCTGAGATCTGATAATCTCGTTATGCTTGAACTCGCTGATTCGTGTAAAAGAGGCTCGGTCTCTCTCGCTTTGTTCGTTCAGAGAGATTCAAAGATGAGAAAAAAGTTTTCTTATAAAAAACAAGCGCGAGTCGCGACCACGCCTCTTGATAGTGGTAGTGCCTCAAAATACTACTGCGCACTAGTAGTGCAATAGCATTTTTCTATAAGGGATGTAATTTGTAAATTACCCCATTACAAAAACTGCGTAGCGCGCGCTTGTTTTGTCAGTAATATTTATTAATTTCACTAATTAATTGGTAAAAATACGATTAACATTCACTACACGATTTCTATGTGACTAATAATAATAAATCATAATTGACTATCATCACTATTGCTATCCTTTATCAAAAATGTTAGATGTCAATGAGATGTGACAACGTCGCTTTGTTCCACCTAATACGCGCAATGTTTAATTAAATATCATGTTTAATTTATTCTGCATTAATTTATCTACCTGTCTCTGTGTTTGTCCTCTTCTTTTTCTCTCCTTTCTCTCTTTCTCTCATTCTTTTGATTTCTTTTATGATGATATTTAATATTTATCTTCTATTTGATATGCTTAAGCAAATAAATACGAGTACATTAATATAAAAGAAACAATTCAATTTAGTAATATAGTGTTAATAATGAATAATTGAACGTTAATTTATTATTTAATTAATATTTTTTATTAATTTTAAGAAAAAAATTTTAAAAAAATATAAAATATTATATAAAATAAAGTATTAAGTAAAGCGGTAAATTTATAGTACGGATGATAGATCGGCTGATCCCGATAGCACACGAGACCGATAGCACACCACCACTTACAGCGGCCGATGCCTAGAGTTTTTCCGCTGGTTGTGTTAGGTAGGTCACAAGATGATTGGTTGGTGGGCTATCGCATTGTGCGCTATCAGATCCCATCCGATGTAAATCAGCCCCCTCCGACTTTTATATATTGCCCATGTGCTACCGCGTTCCGTTAATGACCAAAAAGTTGTAGATGGCGATACTATCTAGTTGGCCGTAGGGACTCTAGTTGGCCGGTGGATGGGCGGGTCCCAATCGGTTAATCTTAATCCACGGGTTGATGAAGTTCACGAGGATTAAATTAATAGTAAAGGAAATTTATTTTTAATAGGCTAAAACAAAAAAATAAAATGTATAGTTGTCGGTTGCGATATTATTGAATCGAATACATTAACTTTCTCTTGTATAATTCATAAAATAGGTGTAATTTCTTATATTGTTTATTATTATTTACAAATAAGATTAACACAAAATTGTTGCGATTTAAATATTAATAAAAAAGATAACTAATGTATAAAAAAAATTTTGTAATTTTGTAAAACATGAAAGGTCAATTGTAATAAAAATATCTTTACATTTTATTGTATTTCCAGTACAAAAGAATTCAAAAAAAATTTAAAAAGAATTAATAAGTCGTACATCATCAATTTTAAATTTGTTTTCAGATAAGAGAAAAATTCTTTCTCTGAGCTTTTCAAAAAATTTCTTTTGCATCTGAAAATAAACTCAGAATTAAAGACATACGACTTAATTCTTTGTAAATTCTCTATGTTATCTGGATAATTATTTTTTTTATAAAAACTTCTTTTAAAAATAAATAAATTTATATTTACAGATGTTACAGGCTAATATTATACAATAATATTTTACGATATGTTATCATTTCATTATTTTATTACATTTTTTATTTTTTTAAACAAAATCTCTACAAAAGAATATTCATTGTTTTAGTCGCATCTATTACTTTAGTGCTCGCAACGATCTGCACATTTCGGATCGATTCCTGAAGTGACGCCCACTGCTTCCCCTACTATCGCTCGGCAGAGCGCCTGCCGTGTATTCGCGAGTTCGACTTTTGAGCGGCCAGCAGTAGTGGGGGAAGCAGGCGTCGCTTCAGGAATTGACCCGAAATGTGCAGATCGTTGCGAGCACTGTATTACTTTATTCTGTATTTCTTAGTTAATATCATTATCGTTGCGTTGTTTAACTTTTCTGTATAAATTAATTTATATATTATATATATTCAAAATAATATAATTTATATATTATATTACATTCAAAATAACAACATAAAGACACTTTTCTTGAAAGTTACGAAGTCGATCCCGTAATAAGAAAATAATATACCCTCACCACGGACCCATCGGCCAACTAGATAATATTGCCACTTACAACTTTTTGGTCTTTAACGGAACGGGCAAAAGCTCGAGTCGGAGGGGGTTGATGTAGATATCTCTATATAAGTAACCATAAGGAAACTAGCTATAGGAGTGCTCGCGGCGCAGAAAGGACAAAAGTGACGCACGCAACCATGGACTTAGGAATAGAGGGACGGTGCATAACCTAAAGAAGTAAGGCACGTTTGCAGGGGGGAGGCCACGATGTTGGTTTCTAAGATTGCACACATAGACTATGTAGTGTACAGGGTGATTATTAATGAATGTCCCTACCATAGCATGATTTACTGACGGAAACATATTTCTAACATATTATTATATTAGAAATGCGTGCTCTTATGATAAAAAGTGAAGACATTCATTAATAATCACCCTCTATATATAGGGTCATCAAAAAGTATCGGACCCCTTGATTATTTTGGAAACTAAGCATTTTATAAAAAAGCGTTTCAGATAAAAGTTGTAGGGTTTTAAAAGATCTATTTTAGTGATCTTATTAGTTTGACCTTGAATGGCATCGCCAAGGTGACATCGAAACCACATTAACTTTTTTAAATAGAACCCTCTATTTTTAATTCCAGAATATAATAACTGGTGTCAAAAGCTTTCCAAAACTCTACAAGAAAGTTTATTTTCGTTGAGTATTTTCCGAGTTGTGAAGCTTGAAAGCTATAGTGTACTATAACTTTCAAACGTCATAACTCGGAAAGTACTTAACGAAAATAAACTTATTATAGTATTTTGTAAAGTTCTTGAAATTGACTATAAGAAAATGCAATAAAAGATATAACATTAAAGTATCGGTAGTTTCCTAATTAAAGGGTATCGGTATTATCCTAACATTCTATATTTTTTATTGCATTTTCTTGTAGTCGATTTCGAAAACTTTTCAAAACACTATAAATAAGAGCTTAAGCAAAATGGTTGATTTATAATTTTAAGATAAGTTTTACAATTTTGTCTTTAGTAACGCACAATAATTGTCTTATGTCTCAAGTCTTGAACTAAAGAGATTTTGTTTGTAAATTAAGATTTGAGACACAAGACGCACTTATTGTGCGTTACTAAAGACAAAGATTTAAGTCGTAAAACTTGTCTTAAAATTATAAGTGTACCATTCTGCTTAAGCCCTAAGTTTATTTTCGTTAACTACTTTTCGAGTTATGACGCTTGAAAGTTACAATACACTGTAGTTTTTAAGCCCTACAACTCGGAAAGTACTCAACTAAAATTAACTTTTTTGTAGGGTTTTGGAAAGCTCTTGATACCAGCTATTATATGCTGGAATCAAAAATAGAGTGTTCCATTTAAAAAAGTTAATGTGATTTCGATATAATCTTGGCGACGAAATCCAAGGTCAAACTGATAAGATCAGTAAATAGATCTTTTGAAACCCTACAATTTTTATCTGAAACATTTTTTTTTAAATACTTAGTTTTCAAAATAATCAGAAGGTCCAATACTTTTTGATGACTCTCTATGTGTGAAATAAAAATTACTGAATAATAAAATTCAAAATTTTGTTAACGTTTTACAATAAACTTTTCTTTAATTACTTAATAACATATAATACATTTAGCAATGTAATAAGCTGGTATAACAAATATACTAAATAATATTTTACATATATAAAAAACAAACTAAAACTTTTGAAAAAAGACAAACAAACTTTAGAAATGTTTTTAAGAAATTGTTAAATTAATAATTCCATAGAATCTCAAGAAAAAATAATTCACATATATTTACTATAAACATTTATTGATGTTTATGATGAATTAATTTAGTAAAATTTTGTCTATCACTAATACTTTTATCGACACTCTTAGAGCAAATACAGGGTGTCAGGTAACGATCGCCCGTGGTTTCGTGGATTGCTAGATCAAGTAAAACTGAGCAGAAAAGTCCTTTACCATTTTTTAATATTTGCCATAGTTAACGAAATAAAAATTAATAAAGTTTGCGAATAAGCGCGTATCACCGCGCGCAAGGACTGCCCGCCGGTCGCCGAGACGTAGGCAGCCGCGGCTGTAGGCGTGGCGTGGTGCGGTGAGGAGGGAAAAGCAGGCCGCAGCTATTGTTGCTTTTCCCTCCTCACCGCACCGCGCCGCGCCTACAGCCGCGGCTGCCTACGTTCCGGCGACCGGCGGGCGGTCCTTGAGCGCGGTGATACGCGCTTATTCGCAAACTTTATTAATTTTTATTTCGTTAACTATGGCAAATATTAAAAAATGGTAAAGGACTTTTCTGCTCAGTTTTACTTGATCTATCAATCCACGAAACCACGGGCGATCGTTACCTGACACCCTGTATAATGTGATTTAATTTTGATGAATTTTTTAATTATAGCTTCGGTAAGATAAATTGAATGGGATTCTAAGATTAATATATGATAATTTTTTACTTGTTGAAACTAATTTTTATATTTTGTTCCAATACTTTCTGAAATGTAATTTTATGTTTGTCCATAGAATTTGTCGTGAAACATCTTGGTACTATAAGGTAAAAATACCGATTGCCGGACATATCCCTATATCTGAATATTTACATATAAATTTATTATTATTAATCTCAAATGGATTTCTATTATAATATCAAAATTTTATTGCAAATCTATAATTTATGGATATTTTTATAGAAAGACATTTCAAATATTATAAAAATTAACTTCCAGTAAAAAAATTAATTTATGTTACGCAATTAGGTGAAGGACATATTTTAAGAATATTCTTAAAAGTTTCTTAAGAAAACTCGTCTTAGTTATTAAATTAATTATTACTTTATTTCTCAGTTTTCTTTTACAAACAAAAATTTATTAACATTGTCAAAGTCGGAAAAGATGTAGAATAATTACACAAATGACTTTTAATTAATATAAACATGTAACGATACGCCCCTCCACCGTCAGTGCGCCTCCGTTCCGTCCACCGAACGACGAACGCCGAGCGTAGCCGGGACCACGTGCGCGCACGATCGAACTTCGCCGTGCGACCACGCGGCAACACGCGCGCTGACCGTGGCGTTCCATAACGTTCCCACTCCGGCTCAGCCGACCGAGCGCGCGGATTGGCTTGCTCAGCCGCGCGTTCGGATATATAA
This sequence comes from Solenopsis invicta, assembly GCF_016802725.1. NCBI lineage: Eukaryota > Metazoa > Arthropoda > Insecta > Hymenoptera > Formicidae > Solenopsis > Solenopsis invicta. The sequence goes on from NC_052665.1 coordinate 21,765,044, forward strand.
GCCGGCAGTGGGAACGCACAAGGCAGATCCGTCCGACTATCCGACCCGTCCACAGACCAAGCATTCTCTATCGTTCCTTAAGACGAGCATTCTCGTCGCACTCCGATATCCTCGACGGACATTCCCGTCGGTATCCCCGGCCGAGTATCCTCGACCAGTCGACTCCGACCTCCTCGACGAGCATTCTCGTCATCATCACCGGCCGAGCATTCTCGACCAATCACGTCCGAGATCCTCGACGAGCACTCTCGTCATCATCACCGGCCGAACAGTCTCGACCAATCACCGTCGCGGTTTGCGTAATTTAAGGAGCATCCACTCTCTGATGATCCGTGCTTGCTTAATCAATCAACCAATAAATCAAAGCATGAATTATTCCCAAAACCTTAGCACTGCCGTTTATTGATAGTGCACGTGCTCTCAGTTCTTTGTTTTCAGGTTCTTGCTTCAAGTTTGAATCACGGATACGGTTGAAATGTATTTCAATGCCCCCACATTGGTAATTGATTTTACACGATCCCAGATTGCATTTAAGATTTTCCCCTCCCCCCTTATTTCCTCGCCCTCCATGCTAGGGATGGCAAAATGGGCGTTTTTGATGTTATGTGTAGATTGTGTGATACCAACCCTATAAATTTCAATCAGAAGTTATTTTTCATTAAGTACTTTCCGAGTTATGACGCTTGAAAGTTACAGTACATTGTAGCTTTCAAGCCTCACAATTTAGAAAGTTCTCAACGAAAATAAACTTTCTTGTAAGGTTTTGGAAAGGTCTTGACACCAGCTATTAAATTCTGGAATCAAAAATAAGGTATTCCATTTGAAAAAGTTAATGTGATTTTGATGTGACCTTGGCTATGCCATCCAAGGTCAAACTGATAATATTAATAAATAGATTTTTTGAAACCCTACAACTTTTATCTGAAACACTTTTTTCTAAAATAATTAGTTTTCGAGATATTTTGCTGTTTCCGTAATTTTTTCCCACCCCCCATAAGGAGTTCAATATTATTTTGTCAAAAATAATATATTGAAAAGACGCTTTATAATACATGGTTGGATTTGTATAAAAATAAGTTCTAAATTTGTCATTAAAATATTTGAAAATTTTTTAAAATGTAAATAGTGGGGAAACGTATTAAAAGAATTGTTAAAAAAAATTTTTTATCATTGTTATAAAATACACTTCAAAGCATTTAACTTTCAATCAGAACATTTTTTTGTCTTTTATGGGGTAAGTGCACTTATTATTGAGCGTTTTCTGAAAATCCCAACTTCAATGCATCTTAAAAAAAAAAATTAAATGAAAAGTTTAAACTTTTTTTTCTTAACGTTTATAAAAAAACTAAAAGAATGTATAAATCCATCTATTATTAACAAAATACAATCTTATTAATATTAAAATTAATAAAAACGGAATGCGCTTGTCACCGTGGTCATGTACAAATTATTGTGTACTCGTTTCCACGGATTTACCAATTACCGTATCCCAAATACCGTTGATGAAAAAAATGCATTTTGTAATGCTGATTGGTTCTTATGCTGTGCTTACTTCGTAAGCTATTGTCATCGTGGAGATGGCGTTTTGACAATTATCAAGAATTATGTGTATATCAAGTAAATTTGTAATTTATAATATCAAAAGCTATGTATCACGCGCGTAGCGTGAAAAAATGTTAGAATGATAGTGAACTAAATACTTACGAGGTGTGTTCAAAAAGTATCGCGAATTTTGAATTTTCGCGGGTTACGTATATTCGAATTTCGATCTTTTTGTGGCGTTATGTTGGTACTCATGTCTCTCACTTATGCCGACAAGCTCGGCCATTTTGAATGTTCACTTAATTGTTGACAGCTGCTTTGCTTGCACGTGTTTTGGATCGTCTTCGATTTTTACCTATTCAAAAAAATGGATCAAAGAACCTGTATCAAATTTTGTGTGAAAAACGAAATTAAGTGCGCGGATGCATTTCGAATGTTGACTGTGGCATACGGAGAAGCTACCTTGGACCGAAGCAACGTTTATCGGTGGTACAAAATGTTCTCAGAAGGCCGAGAAGATGTGAACGACGAAGAGCGTGCCGGACGCCCGAGCACTTCAACAACAGACGAAAAAATTAATGAAGTGGAGAAAATGGTATTGACCAATCGTCGAATCACCGTTAGAGAAGTTGCTGAGGACCTAAACATATCGATTGGCTCGTGCCATTCGATTTTTATCAATGATTTGGGCATGAGACGGGTCGCCGCGAAATTCGTACCAAAATTGCTCAATTGCGACCAAAAACAGCATCGCATGAACATTGCTAATGAGATGTTGGACTCTGTCCGCGACGACCCAAATTTGCTCCAGAGGGTCATAACTGGTGACGAATCGTGGGTTTATGGTTATGACGTGGAAACCAAAGCTCAATCATCTCAATGGAAGCTGCCGCACAAACCAAGACCGAAAAAAGCGCGCCAAGTTCGGTCGAATGTGAAAGTTTTGCTGACAGTTTTCTTCGATTGCAGGGGCGTGGTGCATCATGAGTTCTTGCCACAGGGTAGAACGGTCAATAAGGAATATTCCTGCAAGTTATGCGCAATTTGCGCGAAGCAATCCGCCAGAAACGCCCGAATTTGTGGAAGAACAAAAATTGGCTTTTGCACCACGATAACGCCCCTGCTCACACATCGTTGCTTGTGCGCGACTTTTTGGCCAAAAACAACACACTAATGATGCCGCAGCCACCGTATTCCCCAGATCTGGCCCCCTGTGACTTTTTCTTGTTCCCTAAACTGAAGAGGCCCATGAAAGGACGACGTTACGCTACGCTTGACGAGATAAAGACGGCATCGAAGGAGGAGCTGAACAAGATAAAAAAAAATGATTTTTTGAAGTGCTTCGAAGATTGGAAAAACCGTTGGCACAAGTGTATAATATCTCATGGGGATTACTTTGAAGGGGACAAAATAGATATTCATGAATAAATAAATAATTTTTGAAAAAACACAAAATTCGCGATACTTTTTGAACACACCTCGTATGTGTTAAGTCATTCGCACTTTCACTGAAACGTGAATACCGCAGTAATACGAGTACCAACAACATGCGCATTGCACCTAATTTCGTGAGTAAATTTGATTTACTTATTAAATGTATTCATATTTCCGTCTTTATTTGATTTTAATTTATTTTATTTTTGATTAGGTTAAATGTGAAATAATTTTTTTCTATAGATACTTTTTTTTAACGAGCTATCATCTATTTTCCAAAAACCACGGTAGTAGGGCAGGCCACGATAATAGGTACACTTACAACCGCCGTTAAAATCTGGCCGGTCAACAAATTATAAATTACAGGCACCGTCACAGGTGATCGCGGCCGTGCAGCGACCACGCGTCCTTATGGAGAGATGCCACGAGAACGAACGCGGAAGCGCGACAAACCTAGAAACGACGGCGACTGACACGGTAATTAGCAGAGCTGTCGAGACGCTGACGACCGACTTGCCCGACGTCCAGGAGGCAACGGCGATGCGGACCAGCGACGAGCCACGCGATGCCATCCAGGAGAACACCGCGGAACCGTCCGCGATGCCCGCGGATACTCCTGGATGGCATCGCGTGGCTCGTCGCTGGTCCGCATCGCCATTGCCTCCTGAACGTCGGGCAAGTCGGTCGTCAGCGTCTCGACGGCTCTGCTAATTACTGTGTCAGTCGTTGTCGTTTTTAGGTTTGTCGCGCTTCCGCGCTCGTTCTCGTGGCATCTCTCCATAAGGACGCGTGGTCGCTGCACGGCCGCGATCACCTGTGACGGTGCCTGTAATTTATAATTTGTTGACCGGCCAGATTTTAACGGCGGTTGTACACTTACCCTAGTTTTGACGATACACGCTTCGAAAGAAAAAAAACCGACTTTTTTCAAAAGGAGTGTTTCAAAAGTGATATTAAGCACGTATAAAAAAATACATGTCTCTTATTTTGATCTGTACGGTAACGCATTAAAAATTCGTCAAAATCGAAGGGGAACACTTCCATAGTGCACGGACAGATGCACGTACTATGCGTTATAGAGTGGTTTTTAAAACAATAAACAAAAAAGTTTAATCAGGCATATTATTGATTGTTTGAGTATATTAAAAATATATATAATTTTAATATTTTGAATTTATACACAATGAAAATTATTTTTCAAACAATTTAAAATAGTATGTAAAATTTTTTTAGATTTTATAACTGTTGGTTCTCCTTCTTTTCTTTGCTCTAATAGAGCAATGGTTTCATCTATTCCTTTGGATGAGTAAATATCCATTAGCATCTGATAATTTAATCCAGAATAAGTTAACTCTTCTTTATCTTACCTTTTAAAATAGAATCTTATAAGAAAACAAAAGTTGAAATATTGTTTTTGCTTGAATCAGCTTTCTCTTTTTTTGAAAGAATTACTTCAAATGAAACATGATTACTACGCAATGTATTACTATCAAAATGAAAAATTACAAGCTTTTCTAGGAAAAATACATCAACTGGTGCTATATGTATTTTTTATATTTAAATTTAATGTATCATGTGCTAAAGCTGATAACGTAAGTTGTCCTTTGCCTTTTCTGTTGAAAAACTTTTTTTTAAATAGAGCTAATGTACAATATCTGTAAACCTGCAATAATCTTAAAATCATTAAGGAAAGACGTTTCTTAAATAAAATTTATTAATCTAAGTGCATCAATGGAACTATTATGAGCAATCAAAATAGATGGTTTATTAAATGATTTAAGGTATAATAATAAATATTTTAATACAATTTGTTTTGGGAACGCTTCAACGCTTGCTGTCCATGCAATAATAAATTTCCTTCTTCGAATGTTATACCGTGCACTTAATTGCGATGGTATAATTCGGCTTGGCAAAATATATTTATTAAATGCCACATTCCATTGCAATCTGTAGAACGTCGCAATTCATGACAAAACTTGATGTCTCCAAATAAAAAAGACGATAACAGTCTCTCCATGTTTTGAATAGATTTCATTATCTTCAGCAATTTGCTCGTTTTCTATAGCTGGCATTGCAAGTAATCCAACATTTTTCTCGTATAGATTCCTTTCTATTTGGCATCTCTTATTTTATATGAATTTTCGTTGTTTTTTTTTTGTTTTTTTTGTTTTTTTTTTTTTGAAGCAATCGACGTCTTGATTTAAATGTAGGTGTATTTGTTTTTAAAGTTCTTTTCTCTGATGACTGTTTTATAAAGTTCAATATGTTTTAAATAATATTGTCTAGAATTTAATGTCTAATTGTTGAAAAATTTTATCCAAATAATTTTTACCTTTATTTTTTTGGCTAACCGCGCATGCAAAACAAAAATCTGCTGATTTGTTTAAAGTATAACAATTAGTTGTTAGAACCTTTTATGCCATAGTAGCGTTTAGACTTTCATTAGACTAACTTGATGCATGCGCTGCAAATTTATCTGTACATACTATTAGCAAATTTATTACACAAATTTTTCAATTCTTTAAACAAAATTGGGCAACTAAAACTTTCTGGTACAATCTTGTGTTTATAGTTTTCTGGATCAATTATATATCCGCACTAATTACCTCAATTGGAATGCATATTAAAAGCGTAAAATGGAATATTTTTTATAGCCGTATATATGGACTTGGTTAGGTGGTGCGATGGCGTGTGGATGTAGATGGAAATAAAGTGAGGCTGCCCTGATGAACAAAACCGAAAGAAAACGATAGAAAGTGTCAGAAACATGATTCAAAATGATAGAATTCTATTGTTTTGAATCAGGTTTCTGACACTTTCTACTGTTTTCTATCGGTCTTTTTAATCAGAGTGAGTATGAGTGTTGTAGTACATAAGGAAGTATTAAAAAGTAAAGAGGTATGAACTAAAAAGGTAGGAAGATAGAGAAAACGAGTAATTAGAGGCAGATGTAGGGGAAAAAGATTTGCGGAAATATTGAAAGATATAGGTAAAAAGAACAGTAATAGGTTAGGGCGGACAATAAGACGAGAGAATCCGGGAGGGCCAGTAAGGTAGGGATTAAACGAGGAAGGTAAGAAAAACAAAAAAGGCAAAGAGAAAGAGTGTTAGGAGAATAGGTTAAAGGAATAAAATGGTTGAAATAAAAGCAGAAACAGCTACAGGAAGAAAAATGCGACAGATAATGCAAGGAATCAGGTAGAATGGTTTATGGAGAAAGAATAGAATATTGTAAATGAGAGAATAAATGAAAGGAGATTGGAAGGAATGTATAGAAGTACGGAGACGGTGAGAAGAGTGATGGTATAGGAAAGAAATAACGAAAAAAAATTAAAATATAATGTAGGAAATAGGACCAGGCATCGCAGTAAGAAATGACAAGTTGAAAAATCGTCTAATCAACGTTTAATAAACCAGTTGATATAGACGTTTAAAATTTGGTTCATTAAACGTTTTTGTATCATCAAAATTAAACGACTATTAGACGTCTTGCATAAACTCTTTATAAATATTTTCTTTGAAATATCCGCATAACTATTATATTATTGCACCATATAATCTCAATAAACAAAACAATATTTTTGTAATATTTTAAAAAACATTTTTTGTAAAAAAAGGTTCTCAAATTTTTTTTTTGAAAATTTTCGAGCGGCTACCCAGTGAGAAATGATATGGTGAAAAGACGTTTATTCAACATTTATGTCGTTGATAGTTGATATTGTTACGCCCGGTATAGGCGTGAATAAAGTTGTAAATATCTTCTGTCAATGAGTGACAGAGTTCGTGTTGTGGTTGTTGTTTTGTCTCGCTTTTGGTTGTAAGACTTCTGAGATTAAAAGCAAACATTTTTATAAAGTTTGTCTTGTTATTTCGTGCGTGAGTGTGAACGTGGTTCCGCGAGTGTTCGGAGAAACCAACAATTGCGTGAACGTAACAATATTATAAATTGAAAAGACGTCTATTCAACGTCAATAGTTGATATTGATAAATATTTCAACTACTTTTTAACCACTCAAAAATTTCTTTTCTATTAGATGTAGTTTTGCAAATATATAATTAACAAAAACAACGTCACTATTTTCTTCTCTTATCCAAATAACATAAAGTTGAAAATTGGGTCGTGCAAGACGTTTTTTAGATGTTTTTTATAAACCTGACTTCCCAAAATTTTTTTATATTTAATTTAATAATTGTACTATATTGAAACATAATTTCTAGTTGCATTCTTATTTAAACAAATAACAGAAAAATTATTCTAGATTCTATTCCGCATTTGTGAAAATACAATAATTTTATATGTATTTTTATAAATAATATTCTTTAATTATACATGTTTCATTTTTTTGATAACATATATTGACCTGATCTACCAGTTATTTACACATATAACTACGAAGTGTTTACAAGTCATCATGAGGGATCAATTCGCAGCGATCACGGAAGTCAAGCAACGTTCACCAGAGGTGGCCGCTCGGGAATTTTCGAAAAGAAATACACGAGAATTTTTTTTACTAAAAATGTTTTTTAATATATTACAAAAATATTGTTTTATTCATTGAGATCATGTGCAATAATATAATAATTATGCGGATATTTTGAAGAAAATATTTATAGAGAGTTTATGCAAAATTTAATAGTCGTTTAATTTTGATGACACAAAAACGTCTAATCGACCAAATTTTAAACGTCTATATCAACTGGTTTATTAAACGTTGATTAGACATCTTTTCAACCTGTTATTTCTCACTGGGATCTATCCAAGTCGAGACTCCGGTGAACATTGCTTGACTTCCGTGATCGCTGCAAACTGATCTCTCATGATGACCCGTAAACACTTCGTAGTTATATGTGTAAATAACTGGTAGATCAGGTCAATATATGTTATCAAAAAGATGAAACATGTATAATTAAAGAATATTATTTATAAAAAAATATAAAATTATTGTATTTTTACAAATACGGAATAGAATCTGGAATAACTTTTCTGTTATTTGTTTCAATAAGAATGTAACTAGAAATTATGTGTCAATATAATACAATAAATTAAATATGAAAAAATTTTGGGAAGTCAAGTTTATAAAAGACGTTTAAAAGACGTCTTGCACGACCTAATTTTCAACTTTATGTTATCTGGATAAGAGAAGAAAATAGTGACGTTAATTATTTTTGTTAATTATATATTTGCAAAACTATATCTACTAGAAAAGAAATTTTCGAGTGATTGAAAAGTAGTTGAAATACTTATTAATATCAACCATTGACATTGAATATCAACAGACGTGTTTTCAACTTATTAATATCAACCCTCAACGACATAGATGTCTATTCAACGTCTTTTTAACTTATAATATCAACTATCAACGACATAGACGTTGAATAAACGTCTTTTCAACTTATCATTTATCATTGGAATAAAATTTTAAAGACATCTGTATTAGTAAAAACGATTTATACCAATATATCTAGGCATATTTTATACAGTTATAATTTTTATACCGAGGATTCGTGTACGAAATTAATTAATTTTTATGATTTAAATCACTGACAAACAAACATTGATATCTACCCGGCATAAACTTTGAAATTATATTGATCATTACGGAGATTGTTCGTTTACTTTGGAGACAAAAAAAGGTCCCAATGCATGCGATTAATCATAAATTTTATTAGACAAGTCCCCAAATTATTAAAAGGCCACAGAAGTATGCGTTAGTACAAACAAATGTATCATCATATGCTCTGGACATATAAAGTCAATTTTAGGCAGTTTGTCGGTAAAAGCTACAACACGATGAGATATGATCATCCCCTTCACATCCTAGAGATCATAGTTACCAGGCAAGTTTTTTTCAAACGGTCCGACACCGTTCGAATGTCTACTATCGCATATAATAAACAATTCCCCGCCGTTCCAGAATCGCGTATACAATTAGTGTAAAGCCAGGTTAAATCGATTTTAATTACAAACGACGCTAAATTTTGCGAATATTGCAATATGTAAAGGATATTTCTGCTTAATTTATATGTCATCCAGAGAGAAGTGGAAATCTTTATAGCGAACACCCTGTATACAACAAGTGACGATCGCGTGACAAAGCAACTTGTAAACATCAACATTTCCGCGCTTAACAAGGAGTGTGCTCAAGGTTGACCAATAAATCTTCTCACGAGTGTCCGTTTGGTTTCTGTCCTAACAAGTACGGCTGACGTGGCATTATTTTATTGTTAAATTTTTGTTTACTGACGTATAGGTACCACTATGTCTTCATACAATTTGCTCATCTGATTAAACTGTTAAAACCGTCATTGATCTTCGTATTAGATATTATTGAAATTCGTATGATTTTAATTCCTCAGCCAATAAAATATAGCTTAATATATTATTATACTTTTAAATCCTTTCATCAAAAGCATTGTTTGGGGACAATTTTTAAATTGTACTAACTATGCATGCACTCGAGAACGTTCTCAAGTTAACCGTGTGTTCTGGAATTTTAAAGGCATATGTTCCGTGTGTCAGTAAAAAGGTTTTATCCAAATCTTTCTAGATATGCTTTATACAGTTGGAATTTTTTAACTGTGGGTTCTTGAAATAAATATTATTTGATTTATGTACAACTCGAAAAACGTTGTTATGAAACCCTTATGTATGAACTTAATGTTTATTTTGAAATTATCAGGGTAGGTGTTTGTTTGATAACGTTTTCATCGGGATACTATATCTATTGTATAATTTGGAAACAGTTTCCCTTCAATGTTTTCATTAAAATATTTTATAATACATAAATATAAACTTGCATGCTTTCTTATTGCCTTGGAAATAAAATTCTTAATTACATATTAAGATTATTAGTTATTTTATTATTATTTATCTAATACTGACGTAATGATACTAGAATTGATTAACAATACAATAATTAGTTCCTATTAATCTTTTAATATGCTTTCGCGTTCCTCTTAAAAAGAATATATGTAAAATATGCATTATATGATTTAATGTAGTCAATGTATTGTTTGAGGACATGCATCTAAGCCATTCTACAGTCCGAATCATATAAAATTCTTGCCCCAAAGTATGCGTTAAATATAGAAATATATAAGTCCCCAATGTATGCGATAAAACTCAAATTTTTTTGAGACCAGTCCCCAAAGTATTGAAATGACCCAACAGTATGCCTTGGCCCCTTGAAAGTGTCCTCATAGGATGCTCCTGATATACGAGGTGTGATCAAAAAGTAAGGTGACTTTTTGAACTTCGCGCGCTCTGTACACTCTAATTTCAAAAATTTTTTTTTTGTGTTGGTACACTCGTCACGATCATATGTTCACAGTTTTGACTATATAGCATGTGTTGTTTTTATGTGAGAGGCATAAAGGTTAGACTTGTGTTTGCGTGCTCGGTGATTTTTTGCTGTTGAAAATAATGGAGCAGAGAATTTGTATTAATTTTTGTGTAAAAAATGGTATTAAGTGTTCAAAAACTCTTGAAATGTTGACAGTGGCGTACGGTGAGTCAACTTTGAGCAAAAAAAAAACAATGTTTATAAGTGGTATAAGTTATTCCAAGAGGGCCGAGAAAATGTTAACGATGAACCTCGCTCTGGACGCCCCAGCACGTCAAAAACCGACGAAAAAGGTTCTGGAAGTGAAAGAAATTGTGTTGAAAAATCGTCGAATCACGATTAGAGAAATAGCTGATGATCTTAACATATCGTTTGACTCATGCCAATCAATTTTAACGGATGTTTTGGGTATGACACGTGTGTCAGCGAAATTCGTTCCAAAACTGCTTAATTTTGATCAGAAGCAGCGTCGCATGAATATCGTCCAAGACATGTTGAACGACGTCAATGATGATCCTGATCTGCTCAAAAGGGTTATAACTGGTGACGAAACATGGGTATATGGTTATGACGTCGAAGTCAAAGCCCAATCATCCCAGTGGAAGAGCCCAGGGGAGCCAAGACCGAAAAAGGCACGCCAAGTTCGTTCGAATGTTTTGCTCACAGTTTTCTTTGATTACCATGGCGTTGTGCATCAAGAATTCCTACCACAAGGTCGTACAGTAAACAAGGAGTATTACCTTGAGGTTATGCGGCGTTTGCGTGAATCAATAAGAAAAAAACGTCCGGAAGTGTGGAAAGAAAATTCATGGATTCTGCACCATGATAATGCACCTGCGCACACGTCGTTACTAGTGAGTACTTTTTTGGCTAAAAACAATACTATCATCATGCCTCAGCCACCATATTCACCAGACTTGGCCGCCTGCGACTTTTTCCTCTTCCCAAAATTGAAAAGGCCTATGAAAGGACGAAGATTTGCGACGATTGAGGAGATTAAGGCTGCATTGCTGGAAGAGCTCAAGGCAATACCCAAAAGTGCATTTCAGAAATGTTTTGACGACTGGAAAAAGCGCTGGCACAAATGCATTGTATCAGAGGGGGATTATTTTGAAGGGGATAACATAATTTTGGATGAATAAATGAATATTTTTTTATAAAAATGAAAAGTCACCTTACTTTTTGATCACACCTCGTATATATATACCGGGTGTCCCAGACCACCCGTCCCACCCGATTTTTTCGTAAACGCGACATTTTAAAGAAAAATGTTTCAGACAAAAGTTGTAGGGTTTTAAAAGATCTATTTACTGATTTTATCAGTTTGACCTTGGATGGCGTCGCCAAGGTCAGATCAAAATAACATTAACTTTTTTAAATAGGACACCTCATTTTTGGTTCCAGAATCTAATAGCTGGTGTCAAGACCTTTCCAAAACACTATAAGAAAGTTTATTTTTGTTGAGTACTTTCCGAGTTGTGAGGCTTGAAAGTTACGGTGTACTGTTACCTTCAAGCGTCATAACTCGGAAAGTCCTTAACCAAAATAAACTTATTTATAGTGTTTTGGAAAGCTCTCGAAATCGACTACAAGAAAATGCAATGAAAAATATACCTGTTTCAGACCACCCGTCCCACCCTTTTAAAACGTAGGGATGTGCTTGTACAAAAAAATGGCTCAGACAAAATTTGCATGATTTCGAGGGATCAACCTGATGATGATCTTGAATTCGACCTTGAGATCGATCTTGGGCATAAAGGTATAAGTCAAAGTAACATTTTTAAAATGTAAAAACGAAATAATCGGTGCCGCCTGTAGGTATTAGCGTTACCTAAGGTGTACCACGTGTAGGTAACAAGATCGTACTTACACCTTATCGGGGTGCTTTTTTAAGGTGGTTCCCCTCGCCGTCACCTTTGTCGGGGTGCTTTCATAAGGTGGTTCCCCTTGCCGTCACCTTTGTCGGGGTGCTTTCATAAGGTGGTTCCCCTTGCCGTCACCTTTGTCGGGGTGCTTTTTTAAGGTGGTTCCCCTCGCCGTCACCTTTGTCGGGGTGCTTTCATAAGGTGGTTCCCCTTGCCGTCACCTTTGTCGGGGTGCTTTTTTAAGGTGGTTCCCCTCGCCGTCACCTTTGTCGGGGTGCTTTCATAAGGTGGTTCCCCTTGCCGTCACCTTTGTCGGGGTGCTTTCATAAGGTGGTTCCCCTTGCCGTCACCTTTGTCGGGGTGCTTTTTTAAGGTGGTTCCCCTCGCCGTCACCTTTGTCGGGGTGCTTTCATAAGGTGGTTCCCCTTGCCGTCACCTTTGTCGGGGTGCTTTTTTAAGGTGGTTCCCCTCGCCGTCACCTTTGTCGGGGTGCTTTCATAAGGTGGTTCCCCTTGCCGTCACCTTTGTCGGGGTGCTTTCATAAGGTGGTTCCCCTTGCCGTCACCTTTGTCGGGGTGCTTTTTTAAGGTGGTTCCCCTCGCCGTCACCTTTGTCGGGGTGCTTTCATAAGGTGGTTCCCCTTGCCGTCACCTTTGTGCATACGCATGTTGTTCAGTCTCGATGTTCAAAATGTCCACCACGTGCATTTATACAGGCTGTTACCCTACTTTGGAAATCATCCGTCGCCCGACGAATTTCGTCAGTATCTAGAGACTGAATGACTTGTCGAATTCTGTTTTTCATATCTTCTGCAGTCGTAGGTCGTTCGCGGTATACAAGGTCTTTTATTCGTCCCCACAAATAATAATCTAAAATTGTAAGGTCCGGTGATCGTGGTGGCCAATTATGTGGACCATGTTTACCTATCCATCGGCCGCGAAATATGCGGTTCAGTTGATAACGAGCAATGACAGACGTGTGGGCGGGACATCCATCCTGTTGAAACCACGTAATTTAGACGTAATTGGAGTGGAATATCTTCAAGTAAACGTGGAAGTTCGTTTTCGAGTAAATCGGCGTATAAAAAACGGTTTAAATTCTCTTGAAAGAAAAATGGTCCCACGATATGCGTATCAACAATTCCGCACCAAACATTGACTTTCCAGATACGTTGATGATCCATTTCTCGATACCAATGTGGATTCTCTTGTGCCCAATAACGAAAATTATGTGTGTTTATTTCGCCGTCACTTTTAAAGGTGCACTCATCAGAAAATAAAATACTTCTATGGAAATTAGATAATTGTTGAGTAATCCAATTACAGAATATCAGTCTTTGTCTATGATCGTTCAATGTCATGGCCTGGTGAAGTGACATTCGATATGGATGGAATGAATTTTCACGAAAAATTCGACTGATCGTGCTTCGACTTATTCCACTATCTCTTGCTCGTCGCTTTAAAGAATCATTCGGGGTTACAAAGGCAGATGCAATTACATCAGGTGCTCTTACTGAACGAACTGATCGATGAATTTGCCTTCCCTTATTATGATCCGGCTGAACAATACCTTTTACAATTATTCGACGTTGTAAGCGACTGAAAACTTTGCGCGAATGTGGTGTATGATCGGGATATTCATTTCGCCACATTATTTCAGCTGCTCGAAAACTTCCAGCTCTACCCAAAACTGACATCATTAACGCAGCTTCTTCGTTCGGGTAAGGCATAACTACAAATTACGCTTACGACCGGGTTGCTTATTAGAAAACGTGAATTGGTGACGAGTTGCGTAATATTATGAATTCTAAGCAATGACTTTTAGGAGTGGTATGTAAGGGTGCTTTTTCGTGAAAATTACTTTATTGCTACAATAATCAACATTAAATGAAGATTAATATTAATAAATCAAGAATAAACGGCATCATAGAGCTGTACCGAATGTTAGAGATCTCGGTAATTAGGTATCTTCAAAACTCTACGCGTAGGACTATAGGTACACGCACCGGCAGAAATGGTGTCTCTCGACGCTAGCGCTCGGCTGCCGCACACACGCGGAGCCGCGCTCGTACGTGTGTCTAGGCTGCGCGGCGACGATCGGGGTGCGGGCGGAAAGTGGTGGGGGCTTTACGATAGTGCATCCTCCTCGCTCGACGCTGGGTCGAGAGAGAAAGCATTATTCGACGTGATACCATGGGCGAAGTCGGTGTCCTCTGCTTATATTTTTCATTGCATTTTCTTGTAGTCGATTTCGAGAGCTTTCCAAAACACTATAAATAAGTTTATTTTGGTTAAGGACTTTCCGAGTTATGACGCTTGAAGGTAACAGTACACCGTAACTTTCAAGCCTCACAACTCGGAAAGTACTCAACAAAAATAAACTTTCTTATAGTGTTTTGGAAAGGTCTTGACAACAGCTATTAGATTCTGGAACCAAAAATGAGGTGTCCTATTTAAAAAAGTTAATGTTATTTTGATCTGACCTTGGCGACGCCATCCAAGGTCAAACTGATAAAATCAGTAAATAGATCTTTTAAAACCCTACAACTTTTGTCTGAAACATTTTTCTTTAAAATGTCGCGTTTACGAAAAAATCGGGTGGGACGGGTGGTCTGGGACACCCGGTATATATAAATATATACGTACAGTTTCTATTTTCCATTCATGTATGTACATAGCTAGTAAAACAAACTGAGTTTGTAACGAAACGCCCATCCACCTCGCGCGCACTGCTACTCCGCTCCGTCCACCCGAGCTTCGCACCGACAAGCAACACGTGCGCGCACCGAGCTAACCTACCGTCGCGATCACGCGGTAGCCATGGTGGAAGGGATAGCATGGTGTGCTCAATTTGCAGCCTTCTTTCTCTAAAATCTGCGCTCTCCGTCGTTTTTCTGCCTCTTATTCCAGAGGGCTGCCAACTGTAAAAAGTTGAAGTATTTCACTTTCTAAAGTCTGTACACCTGATATAACTGTCTTTGTCGGACGTTTTCTATTTTCACTCTGTCTCTTTTCTTGCAGATAGTTACCGCTGTAAATAAATGTTATTAAATACAACACGACACAAAAGACTAACTACGCTCATTGTAAAAAATTAATAAAAATTAAACAGTTTGTGTAAAATATAAAGATTAATATTATTTAATAATAAAATAATATTTGAAATAACACTACAAATATAAATATCGTAATAAATTTTACGGTAATTTTAATAATAAAAAATAAAGTTCTTAAAAATTTTAAAAACAACTATTGATATACAAGAATTTTTTCCAAAACAAGAAATAAATAGAATTATTAAGTCCACAAATCATTACAGAATATCAATTTTTTGTAAATCAAAAATTATTGAAATTTGAAGATATTTTTCCATTAAGAATGAAAAGAAAAAAATAGTTAAGATAGTTAAATTAAATTAAATAATATTCATTGATTTTATGCTTGAGCCACGTGTTGCTGTTTTTGAATGAACTGACTAAGACAATCTCTATCGACAAAATGTGTAGAAATAAGTCATTATTTTTTATGCAGGTTTCATGATAAATATAATAATTTATTATACACAATT
Organism: Solenopsis invicta; assembly: GCF_016802725.1. Lineage (NCBI taxonomy): Eukaryota > Metazoa > Arthropoda > Insecta > Hymenoptera > Formicidae > Solenopsis > Solenopsis invicta. The sequence goes on from NC_052665.1 coordinate 21,780,795, forward strand.
CTTATATTATACAGTTTTTAGATACACATAATTATTTATTATTTTATACATTTCAAAGTTAAAAAGCTAAGAGCTAAAAGTTCTATTTGATTTTTTTCATTTTTTTCTTGTTTTTGGTGGCGTTCAACACATTGCATATGTTTCCTCCAACCTTCGATTACTGTAATAATAAAACAAAACATCATTGTTTATTGTATATACCAAGAATTTCGTGGCACATTAAGATAGCAAATTACTATCATCAGTAATCGTTCAATGTTGTTCTTACCTTCTAAATCGACCCTTCGGTGATTCTACATCTATCATATATTCCTGTATATTCGATGGATCATCAGGGCTGACGAGTAACTCGGAAGACTGCATGTACATTTTCGTGGATAACGGGAAGCGGAAAATCTTCGGCTATGACTTTGAAGTATTACTTTCCATATTACTTTCATTGTCACTAAAATAGAAAACATAAATGTTACTTTGATAATGTTATGCAAAAAAAGGAATGTATTTTTCAGTAATTAATACATCAATTATTATTTATTCATGTTTACCTATTTTCCGTTTTTGGTAACAATAATGTTGGAACGGCAAAAGCGACTGTCTTCGAATGTCCATAGGAGGTCGAATCTTCTTACTTCTCACAAACAAATCTTCTGTGAAGTGTGCTAAGCATATATTTGCTGAAAATTCAAATGACAGAATAATAGTTAAGTTAACTAACAATTAATAAGTTAACAATTGTCTTAGTTTACATCAAGCACTTGATGTGTGCTATGTAACTTCCTATTAAATTATTTTAATTTCGACAATACGTATAAATGTATACATGATACGTACATTTAATTATCTTGAAAGATATTGTATCGGTTTAATATACTATTCTTTAAATTTATTGCAAAAGTTAAGATAATTAAATAGAAAGTTGTTGGTTAGTATATATATCAAGTAATTGGTGTTAGGTTAGGTTGCTCTATTAAGTTGCTCTATTAAGAATATTTACAATATTTTCTTTTGGAACAGTATTGGAATGTTGTGTGTGTGCCTGTGTGTGTAATACAAATTGCAATGAAAATAATGTCATTACAAAAAATTGGCTAATAATATTTAATAAGACTTACCATTCTTAATATTTTTCGGCATAAAACTCTCTCCGATTCTCTGAATTCAGCCTTCACGCATTACTGCATTTTCCGGAAATCGGAAAAGGCTTACTTGCGCTGGCAAGCATGTTTCGTTGCAATTTTTACACGATTTCACTACACAACGTACCATTTTCACTTTATTTTACAATAAAGTTTAAAAAAAACCTCAAAACACGTGTTGTTACTATGGACGCTACGAAGCAAAGATGCTGAAATTGGAGCAATGACGCTGGCGGCGCTGGTATGACAGAAAAAGACGTAATGCACGCACTCGTACGTGTGACAAAGATGCGACCATCTAGGTTCAGCAACTTTCCGACATTAAATATTTCATTTTTTCACAGTTGGCAGCCTTCAGGAATAAGAGACACTTTGCCATGAAAAGGGGCGTGGTTTAGTCAAATTGAGCACACCATGTTATACTTCCACCATGCGCGGTAGCACGTAGAGTCCTATATAAAGAGAGAAGCGACATTGAACCCCCACCACAACCTTCAGTATCCAATTGAGTCCTCCACCGCCATTTTGGGACCGCTCTAACGTCATCAAACACCATTCGTATCATTCTACAAACAGCTGTGGTCACAATACGGCTGCTCGCTTAGCCAATCAAGTATCAATCAGATTACCAATCAGAGCTTTGGACATCAACGTCGCTTCTCTCTTTATATAGGACTCTAGTAGCACGCACGCCGCCCGTAGCGTTCGGCAACATTCCCACTCCGGGCCAGCCGACCGAACGCGCGGATTTGTCCGCCTAACCGCGCGTTCGGATATATAAGCCGGCAGTGGGAACACCTTAGAACATATAGTACTGGAAGGAGCATAGCCCTGTCAGCCCCGTGCATTTGATTGTCCGAGAGTAGATTGGGGATGGAGAGATGATGGTCCTAACTTGTAATGCGCATGCTCCATACAGATGCGCGCACGGTCGCCATCCAAGACATCTAAGCTAACCTTTAATTGAGCTTTGTAAGTATTGAGTTGTATTGAATTCAGGACGCATAATCAAAAAACCCCTTTGGAAGAATTGAACACTATTCTACGAAATTGTGACAATAATGTATTGCTACATTTGCAAGGAACAAGATCGAGCGTCTACATATCACATGTAAGTTTAATTATTCACAAGATCTGTTTTTTAATCACAGAACAGAAATGATTAGATTGATTATTGAACAATATTTAAAGATTCGAATTCATAATACGAATAAACAACTTTGCGAAAAAGATAATTATATCAGGTACAAATATACGAAACTTGTACTGTTCGATAACAAATAAATAAATATACAAATTATTATTCACATTTGAATGCGTTTTTATTCAGTTAATATAAATTATAATTTGTCACTTGTCACTTCAATATTTTTTTTATCATAAATTAGTTTTTTATTGACCTTTATACATATACCGTTTTGAGCTATAATTCATTTGCCCGCGCTTCCCTGGTCATGCGCATTACAAACTAGTATCATCATCTATCTATCTCTGTCAATCTATTCGACGACACTTTCAAGAGACTATGCTCCTTCCAGTATTATATGTTCTAAGGGGAACACCGAGTTAGATCTTCCCGGTCCGCCGAACCCGACAGGTCGAGAATCCTCGACCGCAACTCCGACTTCCAAGAGGACGAGAATACTCGCCTCCTCTAGACCCCTCGACGAGAATCCTCGTCATCCCGACTAGCTGAGGATCCTCGGCTAACGACGAAATTCCGTACACCCGCTCCGCAACCAATCGCGGCGAGCATCCTCGCCGCGCTCCGTAGCCGAGTATCCTCGGCGAATCACCGTCCACGACGAGTATCCACGTCGAGTCCGCAGGTTAGGTATCCCTGGCCAATCAACTCCGTCCTCTCCCTCAGGGAAGACTCGCTTACCGTAACTTAGAACATCGTCAGGGCATCCGCGCCCTGGCGATATCCTCGCCTCACCTTGCACGAGGCAACTCGGGCGAAGCGCGGAATCGCCACCGTCAGACCGACTTCGCGTCCCGCGAATCACCGACCAATCCGGACACCGTGTCCGCTTAAACCGCGCGTATAGATTGTTACCGTTAATAAGTTCTCTCTTGGCGCCTACTGTTTATGTTTTATTTCTATTACCAATTAGTTAGGTTATTATTATTATTAAGTTCTTTTCCGTTTTCGTAGTGCATATCATTTTGTTATTTCAAGTGACACATTACTTTGTTATACGATACGAGAGCTAGCGTTTCGGACCGCACAAAGGCGACTGGTTAGCGCGATCATCGATAACCAATCGCGTTCTTGCTTAAGCTCGGTACACTTATCGCGAGGCTGCTATAACTAACCAACAATCTCTCTTTCTGTAACTATCAAGTCTGAATAAAGATATTTTTTTTCATTTCAATTCCGAGTGCGATTATTCTCCCGAACCCGGCCAATCCGGCGAGCTTATCCGCAACCGTAACCTGATCCAGCACCGAACCGACCGAAAAATCAGCCAGCGTTACATGGCGCCCGAACAGACCGTTTTAAACCGATAATCGCACCCGGAAATAAATGTCTCTCGCCGAGTGGACCGAGCAGCTACCGCGAGTCCAGCTCGAGTTATTAGCGCAGACATACCAAATAGAGACGACCGGTACACTTGACGAATTACGATACCGCGTGACCCGTCACTTCCTCGCAATGACCAATCCGAACCAGTCAGCTGGTGAGTCCGCACCGGGAGCCGCGAGCCCGGCCCCACCGGTCACCGGGAACGAGTCTCACTTACATAGTAAGATCATGAACCAGATACGCAAGTGGGGTTGCCACTTCGACGGCCGCGATCCTCTGTCTTTCTTGGAGCGGGTAACGGAACTACAAGAAGAATATCAGTACACCGACAGCCAGATGAAGGCCGGACTGCCAGAATTATTGAAGGGGGATGCCCTGGCATGGTATCGGAATGAGCGAGAGGCCTGGGAAACGTGGACCGACTTTACCAGCGCCCTGCGACGACACTATCTGCCGCGGCGGTATCAAGCCAAGCTGATGCGCGAGATACAAGAGCGACGACAACAACCCAACGAGGCATACGCTAAGTACACGACCGCCCTGCTTACCATGATGCGGCGCGCCGGGGGTTTCACTCAGGCGGAAAAGGTGGACCGCCTATACGAGAACCTGCGGCCGGAATACAAGCTATACGTGCGCATGAGCGACGCTACGGACCTGGCCGATCTAGCCGACCAGGCCGCCGAATTCGAAGATATCTCCAGGGCCCGGGAGAATGAGGTTCGTGCCGAGAGGAAAAAGGTCAACACCGCTACAGCCGTCGATATCCCGCCCTACGACCGCGCAACCGCCTGCTGGCGTTGCAAGCAACGCGGGCACAGCCGGTTCGAGTGCAAAAGACCTGCACGCAAATTTTGTTCATATTGCGGAAAGGACGGCGTCCTCACGAAGGACTGTCACCCTCGGGCGGGAAACGCCGCACCGGCCGGGGACGTAACCGCGCCTCGGCCCGAGTCCACCTAAGTTACACACCTCGACCGCATGTACCGGTCCGCCAGGGGCGACAACGGATCTCCGCTTTGCTAGACACCGGGGCCGAAGTATCTATCATCAACCGACAGGTAACCGGATACGCAAAGGAGATGAGAATATGGCTTCAAGAAGAGGAAAAAGTTATCCACCTGGCCGACGCCACCACTGCCACCACGCCCGGTCGCGTCAAATTCCGCCTCCGAATCGCCGGACGTCAACTCGAACACACCTTCCAGATCCTTCCGTCCTTAGACAACCCGATGCTTATAGGCACCGACCTATGGGACGGACTGCAGATTACCATACCCCCGCCACCTCCCCAGTTCCAGATAACACGCGGCGTACTCGGTGACACCAGGCATGGTGAAGCGAATCGCACAGGAGGAGCGAGAGCTCTAATCCTTCCTGGCCGCGGAATTAGCCAAGTTCGAGAAGGTGCAAGGACCGACCGACCAAGCCAGCCACCAGATCCGGTTAAAAACAGACATACCCATCAAACAACGGTACCGACCCCGCAACCCGGCGATGCAAAGCATCATCGATGAAGAGGTCCGCAAGATGGAAAAAGCCGGAGTCATCGAGCCATCTACCAGCGCCTGGAGCTTCCCAGTGGTCATAGTCCGGAAGAAAGACGGCAAACACCGTTTTTGTATCGACTTCTGGAAAGTAAACGAAGTCAACGAGCGGGATGCATACCCACTACCGCAAATCCCCGCCACACTGGACAAGCTGCGCGGGGACCGGTACCTCACTACACTCGACCTGCAGCAAGGGTATTGGCAGATCCCTTTCACGCCCGATAGCCGACCGATTACCGCTTTTACCGTTCCGGGCCGGCCCTAATGCAGTTCACCGTCATGCCTTTCGGACTGCATTTGGCTCCGGCAACGTTCCAACGCCTGCTCGACCGAATCCTGGGCCCAGAATTAGAACCGCACGTGTTCGTCTATTTAGACGACATCATTGTGACCAGCGCAACCTTCCCCGACCATTTACGGCACCTGCAGGAAGTCTTTCGGAGGCTACGCAAAGCCAAGCTCCGGCTGAATCCGGAGAAATGCCATTTCTGCCTGAACGAGCTGAAATACCTGGGCCACATCGTGGATGGCAAGAGAATCCGCACCGACCTCAACAAGGTTCGCGCCGTCGCACAGTGGCCAACCCCGACGAGTGTGCGACAAGTCAGGCAATTTGTGAGCAATTTGTCGCGTCTTGGTACTGCCGCTTCACACCGAGTTTCTCCGAAACCGCTGCACCACTCACCCGCCTCACTAAAAAAAACGCGCAAAAGATGGACGTGGGGGCCCGACGAGGAGACCGCTTTTCGCGAACTCAAGCGCGCACTAACTTCCGCGCCCACTCTCGCGTACCCGGATTTCTCGCGCCGCTTTGTCCTCCAGACAGACGCCAGCACGCACGGTCTTGGCGCCGTCCTTTCGCAGCATTTTGATGAGGGGGAACGCGTCATCGCGTACGCTAGTCGGTCGCTCAACGGCGCGGAGAAAAATTATAGTGCAACAGAGCTCGAGTGCCTGGCCGTGGTGTGGGGCATCCGGCACATGCGCGGCTATTTGGAGGGTTATGAATTTACGGTCGTCACCGACCACCAGGCCCTCCAGTAGCTGCGTCGCCTGGACTCCCCCACCGGTCGACTCGGCCGATGGGCACTCGAGCTCCAGCAATACACGTTCAACGTCCGGTACCGCGCGGAAAAACTGAACCGGGTCGCCGAAGCTCTCTCTAGATTACCGGCTGTGTGTAGTAACCAGGCGCACCCCGTGTGCCCGTGGTACCGTTGCCAACTCCTCCCCGTACGGGGGCGACCGGGGGATTTCGCGGACTACGAAATCCGGCACGGTCGACTATACCGCCGCATACTCCATTCGACCAATTTTAAGGACGAACCCGCCGAGACACAATGGAAGCGATGCGTACCTCGCGACGAGAGAGGAGCCGTGCTGCACGGGTACACGACAACCCTGCCGCCGGTCGGCATCGCCAAAACCATTGCCCGAGCCGCGCAACACTACTACTGGCCGGGAATGTTTTCCGACATCGCGCGTCACGTACGGGCGTGCGCCAATTGCCAGGCGAACAAGAGTGCCTAAGTCCGGCCGGCCGAACTAATGCACGCATCCCACGTGGAGGCGCCCTGAGAACAGGTCACCACCGATCTAGTAGGACCCCTCCCGCAGTCCACCAACGGAGCTACTTGGCTGCTGGTCTTGCAAGACCGTTTCACCAAGTGGGTGGAGTTAGTACCGCTGCGGCGAGCGATCGCCACCGCCATCGCCCAGAGCATATCGGACCGCGTCGTCTACCGCCACGGCTGTCCCGAAACTCTGATCTCGGACAACGGGACGCAGTTCGTGGCAGGGCACGTGCACGAACGGCTACGCGACCTGGGCATCCACCACCCAGTACACGCTCCTCACTGCAACCCCGTCGAGAGGACCAACAAGACGATCAAAACCATAATCGCACAGTTCGTAGGCCGGGATCACCGCCGCTGGGATCAACACATCCCAGCGCTGCAATTCGCGTACAATACCGCCGTCCACGATACCACCGGCTACACGCTCGCGTATTTGAACTGCGGACGGGAGCTCGAAACGACACCAGCAGACCAAGTCGGGAGACACGCACCAGCAGCCGCTCCGGCCACCAACCAGCGATGACTGCAAGAAGCATACGAGGTGGTCCGAACGAACCTCGCACGAGCCTTCAACCAACAAGAAAAATATTATAATCTGAGGAGACGGGCATGGAAACCCGCCATAGGGAACCTGGTCTGGAAAAGAGACCACCCCCTAACAAACAAGGGCAAGGCGTTTAATGGAAAGCTGGCACCCAAATACATCGGACCTTTGGAAGTCCGAAAAGTTCACTCTCTAGTCATCGTAGACCTGGGGGACAAACGCGGTAAGTGGCACCGACACGGGCCGTACATGCAGGATCTTAAGCCTGGTCACCGGCACGAACAGAGCCGAGGGGCAGACGACAGAGAGACGGACAATGGGGAAGCAGTCGACGTAGAAGCAGCCGACGCGGAAGCAGACGACGCGACCGCAGACGACACCGAGGTAGACGCCATGACGGACGATGGCGGGACCGACGAATTCGAAGAAGACGATACCGACGATAATGCTGCAGGAAAGAACGACGACACGGCCGGCGACGAGGCTCGTGCCGATCACGCCCGGACGGCATGACTGCCTGAAGGGAAGGAACTACCTCCCCCAGCCCAGAGCAGTATATAAGGGGGATCACCGCAACCAGGAACTTGCAGAAAGACCGAATCCGCTATGGAAGCAATTCTGGACGCACTACTCAACGTACCGGGGAACGACGCCGAGTTCGACGTCTCTGGAGGAAGATGATAGAGACGACGCCGAGCTCACCAGGGCTGTTCCCGTCACCACCTCAGCGGCGAACTGAACCAGGCCCCAACTGGAACATCGCCGCGGCATCAGACCAACCCACAACCACCGGCTTGCCCAGCATCGCGACGAACTCACCGGCGCCAGCTAAACCGCCCCGTGCAAAGCCGGTCCTGGCCATCCGCGCGCCGCCCCAGGGGCTGATGCAGGGAGCGAAACCAGCGAAGCGCCTCACTTCCCGGCCGGCCCCAAAAAGACCACCACCATTGGTGTGCGGATCCAGCGATCCTCCGCAGCTAACGCAAGAAAGTGGGCCGCACTCATGGCCGAGCCATTCCTGCCAGGCAACGACAAGCGGCAAGGCGACCCACGGCAACCCGCGCCATCCGGACGACGACGACTCGCACCAGCGGAGAGACGTAAGGAGACTTTGATCGCCCTCTTCGGCGACCCGTTGTCCGACTTAGAGGAGGAGCCCACGATCAGGACACCAGCCACCACGTCTTGTGAGCCACCACCGTTGCCCGCGACCAGGCCAGGACACACAACACGACCGACGACGGCCGACCCCCACGCCGTCACCAACGCACCGCGAAAGGTCGTCAATCCACCACTGCCAGCCATCACGAGAGGCACGGAAACAAAGAGCACCGGTGGCCCAGCACCATGCAGTGACGCCGCTAACGCGCCACCGGAGGAAACGACCGTCGAGTTTCCCACCGGCGTCTCCCCCAGCGCCGTGACACGGGGAGCCAGGACCACCGCAACCGCACCGAGCGACGGGGAGGCGACAGCACTTGTACAACCAGCACACACGCACAGAACCGGCATCCGCCCAGAACGACCGCCTATACCGGTGCGCGTAAAGGACGATCTGACAGTATATGTACAGTGCTTTGCATTGATGCCTGGGGTACCGATTTTAGGGACCACCTTTCTTTCTTGGTTATTTTTACGTTCATGAACGAATGCTGCGGTAATCGTTGACGCAGCATTCGATCATGAATATAAAAATAACAAAGAAAAAAACGTGGTCCCTAAAATCGGTACCCCAGGCATCAATGCAACGCACTATACCCTATTACGCAGCCACGATATCCCGGGTCTATAAGATCCGCCTCGCCGACCGCCGCTTCAACCTTCGTTTCGGACGAGACGGCCAGTGCCACTAGGTGCGTAGTGGCCAAAGTTCGCTACTCGCAAGGGGGGGCGGGGGTGATGTAACGAAACGCCCCTCCACCTCGCGCGCACTGCCACTCCGCTTCGTCTACCCGACTAGAGTCCCTAGAAGTACAGAGTCTGGACATCTCGGGGTTCCACGTGATTGGATGCACATGATTGTGCACCTAAAATGGTAGCACCAATACGGATCCCTGTTTAATCCTCTTTAGCCAATGCGATAACAGCATACAACACGTTCAAGTGCACATAATGATAAACATACACACACATAAAGCTCACGTACATACACTGACATATTCATCACCGACATTTTAGGGACAGATGTCCAGACTCTCTACTTCTAGGGACTCTACACCCGAGCATCGCACCGACAAGCACCACGTGCGCGCACCGACCTACCGTCGCGATTACGCGACAGCACGCACGCCGCCCGTGGCGTTCGGCAACGTTCCCACTCCGGGCCAGCCGACCGAACGCGGATTGGTCCGCCTAACCGCGCGTTCGGATATATAAGCCGTCAGTGGGAACACCGAGTTAGATCTTCCCGGGTCCACCGAACCCGACAGGTCGAGAATCCTCGACCGCAACTCCGACTCCCAAGAGGACGAGAATATTTGCCTCCTCCAGACCCCTCGACGAGAATCCTCGTCGTCCCGACGGGTAACACTCTTTTGGACAAAGCACGATTGGACACCAACCAATCATCTTGACTTATCTATCCAAACCAACGGAAAAACTCTAGGCATCGGCCGCTGTGAGTGGTGGTGTCCAATCGTGCGGTGTCCAATTGTGCGCACCCCCGTTCCGACTAGCTGAGGATCCTCGGCTAACGACGAAATTCCGAACAACCGCTCCGCAACCAATCGCGGCGAGCATCCTCGCCGCGCTCCGTAGTCGAGTATCCTCGACGAATCACCGTCCACGACAAGCATCCTCGTCGAGTCCGCAGGCTAGGTATCCCTGGCCAATCAATTCCGTCCTCTCCCTCAGGGAAGACTCGTTCACCGTAACCTAGAACCTAGAACATCGTCAGGGCATCCGCGCCTCACCTTGCACGAGGCGGCTCGGGAGAAGCGCGGAATCGCCATCGTCAGACCGACTTCGCGTCCCGCGAATCCCCGACCAATCCGGACACCGTGTCCGCTTAAACCGCGCGTATAGATTGTTACCGTTAATAAGTTCTCTCTTGTCGCCTACTGTTTATGTTTCATTTCGATTACCGATTAATTAGGTTATTATTATTATTAACAAGGAGAGGACCAGGTGAAAAACCCTGGGATTTTGATCCCAATTTTTTTAGTTATTCTGGAGACGAAAAAAATGTTTTCGTCTCCCGGCGTTTCATCGAATAGGCTTTAGTTTCAAAATAATAAATTTGTGAAAATTGGCCATACCGCGGCGCGCCATATGAGCCTTCCCAGTAACTGGTCTCGCAATTAATGCAGTCGGCTCCATGCGTTAGGTGCTTGCTTCACAATTGTAAGATCCGAGTTCACTCCCGGATGTGTGCAATATTTTTTTTTTTTTTTTTAATAAATGTATTTATTTATCTTGATGATATTAATATAGTATGCAAATTTCTAAAATAGAAAATTTAATTTAATATCATTTTCTAAACTTCAATTTAAATTTAATTTGGAGGGAATTTGAATTCAAGTAATATTTGAAATAATAAATAAATAATAATAACAATAATATATAAGTTATTTGAAATGGATAACATATAAAGGCAACATATCTAAATTTTCAAATTGTTTAAATTTAACACTGATAAAAGAAACGGATATAAAATGGTAAATAAACGAGAGGTTTTTAATCCCTTTGCAGGTATGTAGTCGGTTATAAAGCCGAAATTCTTTCATGTTTTGTCCTTGCTGTCCATCAAAATAATTTAATTTTGTAATAAATCTGCAATATTTGACTAATTAAATTTTGTAATGAAGTATTTACATTCACAATCAGATGTTTGTTTATTATTCTTCTTTTACGATTAATTATTTTAAAAACTAGAATTTTAAAATACTGTTAATATTATTTCTAAATAAATTTTCTAAATAAATTAATTACCTATTTATTATTTCAAATATTATTACTTGAATTCAAATTCCATTCAAATTAAATTTAAATTGAAGTTTAGAAAATAATATTAAATTAAATTTTCTATTTTAGAAATTTGCATACTATATTAATATCATCAAGATAAATAAATACATTTATTAAAAAAAAAGAAAAAAATATTGCACACATCCGGGAGCGAAACCGGATTTTACGATTATGAAGCAAACACCTAACGCACGGAGCCGACTGCACTGGTTGCGAGAACAGTTACCAGGAAGGATCATATGGCGCGCCGCGGTATGGCCCATTCTCACAAATTTATTATTTTGAAACTAAAGCCTATTCGATGGAACGCCGGGAGACGTAAACTTTTTTTTCGTCTCCAGAAAAACTAAAAAATTCAAAATTCCAGGGTCTCTCACCTGGTCCTCCCCTTGTAAGTTCTTTTCCGTTTTCGTAGTGCATATCATTTTGTTATTTCAAGCGACACATTACTTTGTTATACGATACGAGAGCTAGCGTTTCGGACCGCACAAAGGCGATTGGTTAGCGCGATAACCGATAACCAATCGCGTTCTTGCTTAAACTTGGTACACTTATCGCAAGGCTGCTATGACTGACCAACGATCTCTCTTTCTGTAACTATCAAGTTTGAATAAAGATAATCTTTTTCATTTGAATTCCGAGTGCGGAATTATTCTCCCGAACCCGGCCAATCCGGCGAGCTTATCCGCAACCGTAACCTGGGCCACCGAACCGACTGAAAAACCAGCCAGCGTTACAAATTTAAAAATTACACCTTATAGAACGAGTTATAAAGAAGTAATGAGTTATATTTAATATGTAAACATTTATTAAATAACATAAGTAATCATTAAGAGTTGATTTGATCGCCATTTGTGGTTTTCTTTGATCGGTGTGATCGATAACCATCCCAGTCCTTAGCGTTTGTTAAAGTAATACCTATAGCTGAATATATTCCTTTTGGGTAATACATTTTCCATGCTTCTCATTAATGTTTACTACAACATCTAGACAGTATATAATATATCAACTACTATGTAAAACTTTTACATGTAAAACTATGTAAAACTCTTTATCTCTAAATTAACACGGAATAATTACTATCAATAGTAACCCACATAAAAATTGACTTCCAGTGGATGTCCATCGCCCTTCCATAGCTCTATGGGACGTCTATCTCCATGATGGAAGTTAGATGGACGTCCATTAGAAGTCCATGAAACCTCCATAGCTCCTTGAGATTTTACTTCCATCATGGAAGTCAAATAGATCTCCATTGGACATCCATCCAACTTCCATAGCTCAATGGGATTTTATTTCCATCATAGAAGTCAGATGGACGTCCATTAGGAGCCCATGAAACCTCCATAGCTCCATGGGATTTTACTTCCATCATGGAAGTCAGATGGACGTCCATTAGAAGTCCATAAAATTTTTATAGCTTCATGAGATTTTACTTTCATCATAGAAGTCAGATAGATTCCTAAAAGCGTATAATGCGCATAACGTAATCCTTGTTGATCACCAAAAGTTAAACAAAGATAAAATGTTATATTACGTACATCATGCGCTCTCTTTACGGAATTTGATCATTATCTCTTTATCAAAACAATTATGCAACTAATTTGTTTATAACAATTATAATAACTATGACAATTAAAAAAGCGTCGTATATGTTTCTTTAGTAATTTTTCCCAGTGAATCGATTGGCGCAATCAATTCTCCTCTACAGTCATTTTTGACAATTTGTTTATAACAATTAATTGCAAAATTAACTTTGGCAATGGACTCTTTACGTCATTAATGTTTTTTCATGCTCCGATACTATTTCTAATTGTTATTTTTTGACTGATTTGGCCATGGGCAGAAACAGATTTTAATTTAATATATAATTTATATTAAAAATATCTAAGGCTAAATAAATAAAGGGTTAAGAGTGTTCGCGCGATACTCAAGACGCCAGTTTCTTCTTGTTCAAATCAGCTTTACTTCAAATATAACTTTTTATTAACAATCTCACAAGTGTACGTTTAGCTCAGTGTTAAGATACTAGGTAATCGTTCCGAAGATCTTAGGTTCGAATCCCGCCGGCGCCGATGCGTTTCAAAAATTTATAAAATAATACATAATTGTAATTAGTGAATTAAAATGTTATATGTGAAACAGTGAATACAGATTAAGCTATAAAAATAATAAAATCTGTTTAAAAAAAATTTTTTTTACCGTTCACTGAAAGTCCGAACCTCGACGGCAGACGTCCATTAATAATCCATGTAACGTCTGCTGAGACTACATAAAGCCTCTACTAATAATCCACGTGACGTCGGTTTGTCATCCACTAAGGCTCTATAAACCCTTTATTAATGATCCACGTAACGTTTAATGGACATCCATTGTTAACGTATAATGGACGTCCAATGGGCGTGCGCAATGCGGAACTGTGGATGCCTAATGGCCGTCCATTGGATGTCCATGGGACGTCCACTGGAAGGTCCGAACCTCCACGGGAGACGTCCATTAGACGTCCATTGGAGGTTTTAGTTCTATGTGGGAATATTCCTTCGCAAGAATTGCCATTGCCAATGAAAAATTTGGCCAATGGTAAAAAAATTCAAACTGCTGTAAAATCATGAAATTCTCATTATATAAAATGTTTTTATTTTTTTCTTATTTTACTTTATTACTTTAAAGTAAATATACTTTAACTAATAAGAATTTCATAGTTTTACACGAGTTTGAACTTTTTTACCGTTGGCCAATTTTCCATTGGCAATGGGAATTTTTGCTAAAGGATATAGAAAAATTGAATTTTCTTACCAATAATGCAGTTGCAAATCGGAGTTTCTTTTAGAACAATTTTGGCATCAATTTTCTTTTGTGCTGTGCATATTAATGCAAGTTCTCTTGTCATTAATTTTTTTATTATATTAGTCATACTTTTACTAATATTTAATTGTCGATCGACCAAGAAATATAAGAAAGCCCTCTAAACGTTAACATTAAACAATATATAGAAAAAATGTATAGAAAAAGTAATGAAATTAAAAACAATAAAAAACTTACAAAATCGCGACGGCAAATGTCATTGGTTTTTAACATTTCTTGAAATGCACTTAAATCGTCTTTTGTATGCATTGGAAAACAGATGTTGTATTTCTCAATAAATAATTGATCTTTTGCGCCAATGCCGTCTTTAATCACTCCGGATGCGTCAAGCAAGTCTCTCATTTCACGTTGATTCTTGACTATTTCATCTACATTCACGGAGATTCCTTGAAGACAATTCATGATTACTTGAAACTCTGGAATGCATATAATCATAAATATCAAATATATCTGTTAAATATTAGAAGTACAAATTGAAAACCGCCGTTTTTTGTCAAAATTTGAGGATTGATTGTTGAAAAATGGTTACATACTTATTCTTGAAAGTATTGTCCATCGCTGGCCACTACTTTCTCCCACCTTTCGGGCAGCATACGAATCCCGCGTCGAAAAAACTGCTCGTCTTTTGCGGCGATCCACGAATCGACCCAGTTTTTGGCCTCTTCGTAATAATGGAAGTGCTGCTCAGCCAGGCCATGCACCATTGATCGGAACAAGTGGTAATCTGAAGGGGCCATGTCAGGAGAATACGGCGGATGAGGTAAGACGTCCCATTTCAATGTTTCCAGATAGGTTTTAACGACCTGAGCAACATGTGGCCGCGCGTTGTCGTTCAGCAACATCACTTTTTCGTGTCTTTGCTCGTATTGTGACCGTTTTTCCTGCAATGCTCGGCTCAAACGCATTAGTTGTGTTCGGTAGCAAGCTCCTGTGATGGTTTCACCCGGTTGCAACAGCTCATAATAAATCACGCCGAGCTGGTCCCACCAAATACACAGCATGAGCTTCGAGCCATGGATGTTTGGCTTGGCCGTCGATGTTGATGCATGGCCGCGGTAGCCCCACGATTTTTTTCGCTTTGGATTATCATAATGGATCCACTTTTCATCGCCGGTTACAATACGATGCAGAAAACCCTTCCGGTTTTGCCGTTGGAGCAGCTGTTCGCACGCGAAAAAACGCCGTTCGACGTCTCTCGGCTTTAATTCGTATGGCACCCAGTGTCCATGCTTTTGGATCATTCCCATGGTTTTCAAACGATGTGAAATAGCTTGTTGAGTCATGCCCAATGTATCTGCAAGCTTCTGTTGCGTTTGAGATGAATCTTCATTCAGTAATGTTTCCAATTTTGCGTCTTCAAACTTTTCACCTGTCCGGGACGCTCCTTGTCTTCTACGCCGAAATCACCACTTTTGAAGCGTTGGAACCATTCTCGACACGTTCTTTCACTAATGGAAGCCTCACCATAAGTTTTTACAATCATTCGACGCGCCTCAGCCGCAGATTTTTTCGAATTGAAGGCAAAAAGCAAAACTTCCCGCAAATGACGCTTATTGGGCACAAATTTCGACATTTTCGATCACAAAAGAATATATAACGCCGATAAAAATTCACAACTGCAATGATAAGGAATTGTTGCCAGATGCCCAACCTTACATTTAAAATTTTTGATCTAACGTTTGGCGCCAGCATTTACCGCTGGCGCCATCTACTGGAAAACGGCGATTTTCAATTTGTACTCCTAATAAAATTAATATTATACAATAATATAATTTAATGCTAAAATGCAACTAATATTTATTATTTAAATTATTTTTAATACAAATATTTTACAATAAATGAAAGTTTACAATAAATGAAAAACTTGCTCGCGCGCTTCCGTAATATTAAAGATTTTACGTACGACTTTTGCTTAAGGATTTTGAATGCTTCGTTGCGCTTGTTGCTTCTTTTGCTATACCAACAAACTTCTGAATCGTCATAGTTGCATCTTTTATTTTCGGAATGACTTTGCCTAAATATATGCAAAAAAGATAATGTATGAAATTAATAATTTTTACGGATTGTACACGCACCGGCATAAATGGTGTCTCTCCGCGCTGACGCTCGGCTGCCGCACATACGCGAGCTACGCGAGGCGCGCACGTACGTGTTTCTTGGCAGCGCGGCGGAGGTCGGCGTGCCGGCAGAAAGTAGTGGGGAGCGTTTCGATACCGCATCTTCCTCACTCGACGCTGGATCGAAAGAAAACGCGGAATCGCGGCGCTCGAGAAACTGACAGAAATGGTATCCCTTGCGCGTACACGGCTGGTATACGGGATACCGCGGTTCGTCGCGCGCTGTTGTAATTTTTAATTGTATAAAGAAATTTACTCGGATACGAATATTCGTTTGAAAAATAATGTTAAAAGAATTACGATTTTTAATAATAAATTAAAATTATGTCATCACGACAATACAGCACTTACACGAAAAGAAAAATTTTCTTCATCTAAGCAAATTATGTCTGTTTAAGATCATAAATTCTTCCAAGAAGATTTTATACTGTTGCTTATATATGAAACAATGAATTGAAATAAGTTAACCATTTGGTTAATTTATAGATATGTTAACATTATCGGGCAAGCCAGTTTACTTTGTAATTGGCGTAAAACAATACTCTGAGAGAGGAGCCGAATAAACTTTTGATTTTTCTTAAATTTTGTACAGTAATTTGTAACGTCAAAATATGAAGAAGTCTGTCACTTCTCCGAGTATTGTTTTACCTCAATTACAAAGTAAACTGGCTTGCCCGATAATGTTAACATATCTATAAATTAATCGAATTAAAATTATTTTCTAATACAGATTATTTTAATAAGTAAAGAGATTTACATTAATTAATTAATTAAAATTATGTCTCTACATAAAGTAATAGTCCCACAAATTGAAGCTAAAATATATTGCCGTGATGACATAATTTTAATTTATTACTGTACAGAAAAAAATTAAATGTCAATTCAACAATTCATTGTTTCATATATAAGCAACAAAATAAAATCTTCTTGGAAGAATTTATGATCTTAAACTGACCTAATTTGCTTAGATGAAGAAAATTTTTTTTTCGTGTAAGTGCTGTATTGCCGTGATGACATAATTTTAATTTATTATTAAAAATCGTAATTCTATTTACATTACTTTTTAAACGAATATTTGTATCCGAGTAAATTTCTTTATGCAATTAAAAATTACAACAGCGCGCGACGAACCGCGGTATCCTGTATACCAGCCGTATAGGCGCAAGGGATACCATTTCTGTCAGTTTCTCGAGCGCCGCGATTCCGTGTCTTCTCTCTCGATCCAGCGTCGAGCGAGGAAGATGCGGTATCGAAACGCCCCCCACTACTTTCTGCCGGCACTCCGATCTCCGCCGCGCTGCCACGAAACACGTACGTGCGCGTCGAGCGTAGCTCGCGTGTGTGCGGCAGCCAAGCGTCAGCGCGGAGAGACACCATTTCTGCCGGTGCGTGTACATATCAAAATCGTATGTTGCTTACTGGTATTATTATTAGTTTCATCTTTTTTTGCTGAATCATGTAGATTATCATTAGGTAATTGTAATTGCGACTGTACGTCAATATCTAAAATATAAATTAAATCATAATAGACACTATTCTTTTAAAATCTTTATATGTGTATTTAATATTTCAATTATTTATTATTAAATACCCTTTTCAGTTTGTATAAAAATACTGGATGTATGGTTTTTTGCCTCATCACAAATCGAATCCTCGTCAGCTGAATTTGATGCTTTAGAAATGTTACATAACAAAGACAAAGTTTTATTATATAACAGTTATAAATAGTTTAATTAGAATTTAAGAAATAAAGATATGTAATTAAATTATTATGCAAAAAAATCTTACATGATGAGATAATACGACGCCTTTTAGGGCACATTAACTGTTTATCCTTCTGTGAAACTTGTTGCTTTGATGAAGTTACTTGTACGTCCTTTCTAGCACTTCGGTCAGAAATGGCTTCAAATGAAATAATATAAGGAATCCATACATTATTAATATGTATTTTATTTTAATATAGAATTTTTACAATTAAAAGAGATTGCAAACTAATATTTTGTTAAATAAAACTTCTATTTAAAGTATACAAATAAATTATGGAAATTATTTTAACAGCAAAACTGAATTGAAGAGAAATTTACATGCAGGCAAGTTTGATGTAATAAATACCATATTCAGACCTAAATTGTTCTACCTTTTTTGAAATAACCAAGTAAGATTTTTTTATAATACATAGAATTTTTTAATAATACTAACAGTTGTGGGATATATAATTCAAAGCAAACTGTAAGACATTTACATAAAATCGTATTCTATTTAGAGCTAAAATATTTTTAAAATCAATTCTTGTATTTAAATAAATAAAAATTAACGTATTTTCTTTCCTGTAGGGCGCAATGTATCTTTTTTGAATTTTTCGGGTATTGGAGTTACTGCACTCATCGTGTCCTTTAAATTTTGCACTTGTTGTTTCAGTGTTTGTATTTTTAGTGATTCTTCAATATTCGCAGCTACTTCTTCTGGATCTGCTCCATTATCTGTGAAAGCATAAAGCTGATTTTCCAGAGATTTTAGTTTTGCACACCCATCAGTATACGTCTCTGCAATTAAAATTAATATATTATAGGTCTGTTTTAGTATTTCATCACATGATATGTAGGCTCGTCCCTCACAGGCTATATTAAATGATGCACTTAAATGATATATTATTAAAAAATTTTGATTAATAATGATAAAACATATCCCTGGTAAAATAGAACCGCATTTAATCGGTAGATCGATTGGCACCAATTTAAGATAATTTTTTTGTAAAAGAAGGAAGTAAAACTTTGAACTAAGTTTTTAAAACTTTTTATTCGATTCTAACTTTAAAGAATATAGTAAAAAAATATAATTTGTTAATAATAAATCATTTTTCAAAAGTACTTTTTGTTAATAATCGTTTTATTATTTACAAAATAATTGAGATAAGAAATTTAAAAAAACTCAGTCTAGATAGCACCTCTTTTTGCAAAAAAATATTAACCTTATCTATGTTATCTATTAACCTTATAATTGTAAGCTGAGCTCTTACATAAAAGACCTGGATATCTATAAAATATTGGATAGTGTAATAAGTTTCACTTATTCTTAGTATATAATTCAATATTAAATCAAGTATGTAGTTGAATTATCTACCACAGAAAAAGATGCAAGAAATTGACTTTTGTGTGTAGCGAAAGAGAGTGTGCCATACAATGAATATTTTTTAAATTTAACTTTCTTTTGCTGCTAATGAACACTTTGTATTTTCTTAGACATAGATGATTTAAATAAATGTGAAAAAAATGTCAAGAATTTAATATAATAAAATACATTTGATCTTATACTTATACTTATACTATCTTATACTATACTTACTGGCTCGTGCTCTAATTTTGATGCCGTATGTCATCCAATCAATCGGCGCATCT
This sequence comes from Solenopsis invicta, assembly GCF_016802725.1. Classification (NCBI taxonomy): domain Eukaryota; kingdom Metazoa; phylum Arthropoda; class Insecta; order Hymenoptera; family Formicidae; genus Solenopsis; species Solenopsis invicta. The sequence goes on from NC_052665.1 coordinate 21,800,475, forward strand.
GCCAATTTTTTGGCCAAATCTGTGATAAGTTGAAAATTTTCTTTCTGATATGGAGGTGGCATAAATTTTGTCACAAGCTTTCCTTTTTTAGTGTCGTATTCAATCCATTTTGTACGAACAAGGTCTATTTTTCTGACACCTGGATGTCCTCGAGTAATGAATTCTACGATTTGATAGTCACAGAGATCCTCGTTTTCATCAGAACTCATGATCTGCAAATTACAAGGCTAGCTATAACATTAATTTGTATTACATTATGTACCATAGCGTCCTGTTTCGCGAATGATTGCGACGCTATATATTTTCCTGATTTAAACTTAATTTTCTATATGTTTCTGTCGTGTATGTAATTTTAACTAAAACCATTGGATTCTTCACTTCAAAAACTATAACAAATGATATTTCTTTTATTTTTCCCGAGTTGGATAAAAATAGGCCTTTTTGTAACATCTTTCTTTCAAAATCACTTGGGGGGGATCTGAAATAATACTTGAACATTTGTTCCCGTTTGTTCAATGTAATGTCAAATGTGCTATTTACAAAATATATTAATAATTGTTGTGTAATTAAGACCGAAACAGAAACCAAGTAAACGAAAGGCTACAACGACTGCAAGTATTCTGTCTCGTGTACAAACATTACAAATGCTTACCTTATTCGAGTGGATGTCGATGCTACCCAAAAGCGATATTGTAAAAACGAAAAATTTCTCAAAGGTAGCCCTTGTTCCTGTGCTGGAATTTGCGTGGTCAGTTAGGACGAAAAACAAATGCGAGCTCTCTGCACCTTCAGATCTTCAGACAGTTGGCGGCAAACCAGCCGGCCGACAATGAATGCGTCACGTCCTCTTATAGACGAGTGACTATGTTTTCGTCTAGTGCATGGAGAACGCCATCTTGCGCGTCATGGAACCGGGACGATTTAAAATCAATGGTAACAATTCAAGTTTGTACAGTTTTCTCTCGTGATAAATAATTCTTAAATAAATAATAATGCGAACTGTTTCTTTTCAGTATAATACATGATATTAGAAGAGGCTATAATTCTTCCAATTGATTTAGTTTTAATATTTTCTGTGCTATTAATATATGTTAACAATATGATAAAAGTTATGACTTTTATTGATGCAGCAGACTTAACGCAAACACTGTCTCCGGTTTCTCCTCAAGAAAGTTCAGACGTAAATGCATTCTTTTGCTTTCAATTTGTTGTACTGGTACTGTTACTGAAAGTATAGATGGTTGACTTTGTATTTCCCATATCTTCGTAACATTCGAATTAGAAGGATAAGTGTACACTGATTTTATTATATTTACAATTTTTCCTTGCACGTTCAATATATTTTCCTCCGAAAAGAATATGTTTTCTATTTGCACTATTTTTTCGTTGTTTAAACGTACTATATTATTTGGATATGTCGATGACAGAATTGTTTCCTTATATTTTAATTCTAGAATTTCATCACCATTTGGTTTCAGTACTTCAAATTCATTTAGTTTAGCTGTTAACTTATTTTGTAAGCAGTTCTTTTTGTGCAGTCTATTGCAGTATTGCGCTAAGGGGCGATATGGTGCAATGATTTTTCTTTTCATTTTTCCTAAACAATTCTCAAAACTAAATGCACTGATATCGAATAAACTGCAATTCATATTTGCTACATCATCGGCAAGGTGGCACAGATTATGCACATTAAGTACAACAAACTCCGGTCCGTAAATAACAGAAGATGTGTTAACAAAAGTTGTCAAATATTCTTTTGCGTACTCCACATATTCCGATGCATTTTTCATGCACAACAGCCTGCATGCAGAATGGAATAATAAAAAGTGCTGATATTGAACATCGCTTATTAAATGCTTCAAGACGATTGGTCCATAATACAGTAAAATAAACATGAATTCCGTGGCCTTCCATTTAGCACGAGTATTTAATGATCGGAGTTTTCGTTGGAATTCCACAGGAATACTTGATCTTATGTATTCCAATCGGCGAGATAATTCCATCTATTGTTGTTGACTCATTTTTCCCTTCAAATTTCCAATTTTCTACTAATAATCTTTTCATGACACCTAGAGGCCCCAGGTGCATGAAATCAAGGACAAATTGCGAAATCATATTAATTAGTGGATATATCAGTAGTAACGGTGAGGCACTCGTGTGATGACTGGGCTAGTGAAAATTTCGGAATGATTCATCAGTTCTTTCCTGAAGATTTTCCTGTGCTTCAAAAACTGTTACTCTATTAATTTTTTTACCAAATACGTTACATCGCTCACATGCACTGAAACCCGTACGGCCTTTGTGAAAAGATCGCGCAGGTGTATCGCAAATAAAACTATGAATTTTTATCTGAAAATTTTTCTCACATATTACAAGTCCTTCTGCTTGCAATTTATTTATTTCAAAAATAAATTGTTGTAAGAATTCGGATAAGAGTTTCGGTTTTGAATTACCAGCATATATTGCGACTGGATATGGCTTATAAATCATCGGATTAAAATGGACTCTACATAAAATTGGCCAGAACACTTTTGCGCTCGATTTGAATAAAGGCATACCATCGATATTTATCTGCAAATAAATTGTGTCTTTCTCATGAACTTTTTGATCGATGCATCTCATTAATCCTTCCTTGATACCGAAATATACGAACTAGCCAAACGAGCCATCATTATCAGTCATAGGCGTAATCACGTATTTTGCTGAAGATGTACATAAAAATGTTTTGGACGACTTAGGCAAATTTGGTAATAATCTAGGTCGAAAAATATTTAACAATTTATCCAAATGTGCATGAGGTATTTTGCATTCAACTGCCCATTTTCGTAATTGTAGGATCTCAGAATCTTCTTTTCTTTCATCTTGTTTTGATATTTCGTCATCTTCGTTACTTATCTGTCCTACTTCTTCTACCAAACTGATGTCACCAATACTTGATGTTGAATCAGAGCGGACCTCGTCGCCAGATCTGTTATTTTGCAAGTCATTATTTTCCTCAATGGAACAATTCGAATTGTCACTGCCTACAACTACATGCAAATCACTGTGACACTTTAGCATCTTTTTTGCATCTGTTGTCGAACACGCATTATCGTTGTCACTTGCACTTTCACTTTCTGATGACGTAGTGTTCGTCATATCAGTTTCATTCCAAATTTTTTTTCTTGCATCATATTTCCGCTTTCGTAATAATCCAGTACAATCTTTTTTCCTATTCATATCTAAATATGATATAAACACGATATCTAAATATCGTGTTTCCAGACCACAACAGATTTCAAGAATTATCACACAATCGCCAAATTTCACGTTAACGTGCAACTTGTAATCACAAAACAAACTAAAGCTCGTAACGTTACTCTGTCGATTCCAGTTGCCAAGTGACACGCAACTGTTTGTAGTCACCGCTGCGTTCCGTTTGGACGCTCACACGCTGTGAGTATTATTTGTTCTTTGTTTAACATTTGATAAACAACAAGGATAAAGTGAGCGCTGTAAACATAAAAAGCGTCCTAACAAAACGCAGCCCTAATGTCGAGGGCTGCGAATCTACGCCTGCAGACTCAAAAGAAGTCCCATATACAATCGGTGCAATGCGCAATGTACAATACAAAATGTGTACAATAAGAGGCTGTAGCTGGGCAACTCAAACTACATGCAACGGCTGTACGTGCAATGGGGTTGATAGTTAGATACAAGCTACGATAATAGCTTCAGTGTCGAATAACTTTACAAAATGTTGAATAATTTTACATTTCTTTTATATATTATTTAATAATATTAGATACATTAAAATATGACTACTATGATCCTGCCTCACTGGCCGGGCGCTAGCTAGCCCTCGGCTGATTTTTCCATCTTGGCACACCCGCACAATTCTGTCTAGCGCCTAAATGACATACTAGGCAGCGCCCAGCTAGATTTTCGATACTGGCATGCCACGACATTCCCCACGGGGCCCAACACAAAAATTTGGATCGCCCAGACACATTTCCACCCGGGTCGTAAACTGGTAATGGTCTCAGTTGTCGATTAAAATTGACATACCACATGAGTCACTACTCATATCGATTGTGCACCAAGAAAATATCGAGGATGGAGATAAACTAAAAATTGAAAGCATACACCTAATAAAACAGATGAATGAATCTAGGAATGGTAATGTATCGTGGTTATTACACTGATCAGTGCAGCTCAAGAATGGCTTAATGTACAGTGGGACAAGATGAAACTGAGGAGAAAATAGACTACGGCACATAAACTAAAAGAGGAAAAGGATGCAGAAAGGGCAAGGTCTGGAAAGATTTGGAAAATTTTTTTTTGAGATAATTTAAAGACTCTAATAAGTAATTTATTCAAAATTCAATAAAATCTGTTATGTAATTATCACAGTTGTATTTTTCTGTATTTCTAAAAAAACGAAATCTTTTCAATTACTTTTTCAGAAAATTAGGAGCACTCACAAGTTGTCAGCACCTTATTATCACAGTCATTCGATTTTATTTGTGGCTAGAATATTGAAAACTGGTATATGTTCACACAGACGACAATTGTAATGATTTTATAGAGACAATTTGAAGGAATTCTCGTAACTGTGGATCTTTTCTAAGCTGGAAAGAGAAGTTTGATGAAGATATATGTATGGGCTACACGAAACGAAAAGAATTAGCGGATCACGAGAGCAAAAAGTTAACAGGCGGGGAATTATTTATGACCGACAAAACGTTGGATCAGTTGGATCATTATTACGTTTGGTCTTCTAATTATTTTAAGAAGTTCTCCAATTTTTTTTACACAACCCTGATAGCCATGCATGTTTTGCAAAGTCAGGCAACTTAATGCTGAGCATGAATTTTTGACTAGTTGCTGTGTATTTGCTGAAAACGTAACGCATAGTCCTATCGAGGTGTGATCAAAAAGTAAGGTGACTTTTCATTTTTATAAAAAAATATTCATTTATTCATCCAAAATTATGTTATCACCTTCAAAATAATCCCCCTCTGATACAATGCATTTGTGCCAGCGCTTTTTCCAGTCGTCAAAACATTTCTGAAATGCACTTTTGGGTATTGCCTTGAGCTCCTCCAGCGATGCAGCCTTAATCTCCTCAATCGTCGCAAATCTTTGTCCTTTCATAGGCCTTTTCAATTTTGGGAAGAGGAAAAAGTCGCAGGGGGGCCAAGTCTGGTGAATACGGTGGCTGAGGCATGATGATAGTATTGTTTTTAGCCAAAAAAGTACTCACTAGTAACGACGAATTTCGCTGACACACGTGTCATACCCAAAACATCCGTTAAAATTGATTGGCATAAGCCAAACGATATGTTAAGATCAGCTATTTCTCTAATCGTGATTCGACGATTTTTCAACACAATTTCTTTCACTTCCTGAACATTTTCGTCGGTTTTTGACGTGCTGGGGCGTCCAGAGCGAGGTTCATCGTTAACATTTTCTCGGCCCTCTTGGAATAATGATTTATCAATCATTTTCAGCAACGTGACGATAATAAAAAAAGATAATGAATGTTGTGCTTTTGTCGTGTATTTGTTAAAAATATTAAATATATTAATTATTGTCTTGTAGCCAAATAAAATGTCGAAAATGATTTGTGTGTGTGCGCGCGCGTGTGCGTATGTGATTGTGTGTTTGCGCGAGCGTGTGTAATGTAATAAATAAACAGGAGTAAATTAATTATTTACTTGGCTATCAGATCGAATTGAAATGGATTTAACAACTTAGTGCTGGCGTCACCGCTAGGCGGCTACGCCGTGGGAGATTTTCTCGTGAGTCGAGTGCCGTCACAGGCGTTATATCAAGGTGCCACCGCGGCGGACACCCCAGCTCATACTTCCGTAAGCTTTCAGGACTTGCTTGTTGTAAGCTCGAGACGAATACTCGCTCTCATTCTTTGCAAACGTGACGTGTGTACGGAACATTGGTCCACATAAAATTTTATATTTTTATATGTATAATAACAATTTGTATTGTTATTTAATCTTGTACATAAATTAAATATTTAATTTAAATACAATTCTTTTTAACAAAAAGGATACAAGAAATACTTTTTTTGTAAACTAAACATTTATTAGGTTTCCATTAATGTATTCTGTTTTAATAAATCTATCTGGATTCCGATCTTATTTTCAATTGGTCTTAATACCGTGTTTTTGGTGTAGAAATCTCGATCGATTCGGATTACTTTTTTTTAATCGGTTTTATCGCACATTTTTGGCAGAGTGGTGACAATTCAGCATAAAGAAAAATTAACTTATTTATTTTTTATATATTTAAAAAAAAAGTACAAAACATATATTTAACCGTTTTCGACATGTTGTTGAATTTTTGCTAAAATTTATGACTTAGCAGATGTTGTTAGCAACTTGCTCTTATGTTGCTCTTTATGTATGGCGATAAACCGTTGACAGCAAATACGCAGCATATTGGCAGCAAAACGTGCTGAATTCATATGATGTCAAACCAAAGGCAAATGAGACACACACCTTGTTCTAAATTTGCTGAAAACTAATGCCCTTTGTTTTCGGCAACATTACAGCAACAACACAGACAGGTGGCTATCAGGGAAGATATTGTTTCTTTTATTTTAAATAACTCTAAAATAGTTTATGGGAAGAAGTGTTTCAAGTAATTTTATTAATTAACAAAGTAAATTTTTCTATTTTATTTAAACAAAATATATATGAAGATATATACAGATATACAGGGTGTCCCAAAATTCGCGCAATCGGAGTACAAGACGTGATACTTTACGATAAAAGAAACAACTTTTTCCTTTAGCAAAATTGCGTGCGACAAGTAGTTTTTGCAGGAGAGCACGTTAAAATTAACGAATAAGCGTTCTTGGCTCTGCGGCGCTCAGGACTGGCGCGCGCGCTCCTCACTCACTTGTACCTAGTCGTGGTTGGCTAGTGGTTGTAAGTAATGTCTTAAGATGCTGATACGATTCTATTATAATTAGTTATGACATTTTAAGACTGTAGAATCAATGAATATCGGTCGTTAACCTCTTCCGTATTTTGAGATTAACGACCGATATTCATTGATTCTACAGTCTTAAAATGTCATAACTAATTATAACAGAATCGTATCAGCATCTTAAGACATTACTTACAACCACTAGCCAATGACTAGGTACAAGTAAGTGAGAAGCGCGCGCGCCGGTCCTGAGCGCCGCAGAGCCAAGAACGCTTATTCGTTAACTTTAACGTGCTCTCCTGTAAAAACTACTTGTCGCACGCAATTTTGCTAAAGGAAAAAGTTGTTTCTTTTATCGTAAAGTATCACGTCTTGTACTCCGATTGCGCGAATTTTGGGACACCCTGTATACAGATATAAAGTAAAAGTTACAAGATTTCTTTTTATTTTTTAAAAGCTGGAGAACTTTTTAAAATCGGACTTTTATTCTATAAGATATTTTAAATTGATATTGCGTATCAACTTTGATCACACAGGTGATGCTGTAAAGGTAGATGACAGAGTTTGTTCCAAAACCTAGACGATAATGAGGACGACCCAGACTATGATTCATGATATCCCGGTTGATTGTGCTTAAACAGTTGGATCTTACATTCTTAGACGATGGCAAATTATTACGTTTTGTCTTCTAATTATTATTTTAAGGAGTTGTCCAATTATTTTTTTTGCACATTATTAAAAGAAATATACATCGTTCAAGTTCTCGAAAATTAAAAGTAGATATTTTATTATATTATATATTTTATATATTTTAACGACTTGTGCGACTTTTATTATGATATACTTACTTTATTTTAAATAAAATCAAGCGATTTAGAGCTAATTCAAAATTGCTCGTTCAAGTTCTCGAAAATAAATGTAGATATTTTATTAATTATAATATTTTATTATTATAATTTTAACGACTTGTGCGACTTTTCTTGCGGTATATTTATTTTCAATAAAATTAAGCACTCTATTCTCGAAAAGTAATGTAGATATTTTATCATATACTCGAATTTCCCTTGCGAGCTATGAATGCTGTGTCAAGTAAAACATGTCAGTGATAAATGAATAAATGAATCGTCAATGATAGAAACAGAAAACATATTTCTTCAACCAACTTTATTAAAAGATATATTTAATTAGAAGATAAATCACAGAATATATAAGCTGAGGAATGGATTACAACATATAACTAAAAATAAAATTTACTAAAATAAATTTTACTGGCAATAATAATTTCATAATACTGCATACAAACACGAGGATGTGATTTGATATCATTTGTGTATCGAAATGGTGTAGACAAATTTTTAATGCATCGCGTCAGCATAAGTATACAACAGAAATGTTCCATCAAACGAACTCTGTGCGACCCTAAGTATTTCTTATACAGATTTTTATTTAGAGTATAAAATTGAATGAAATCTGCGACAATTGACAGACTATTTTTGTCAAGTAACCAATGCTTTTCTTGAATTTCTGATTGCTAATTGTTATCTTTGTTAATTCCATAATAAAGTTTATACTCCGAATACAAAGCTATTATCATTGGAAAAAAATATTTTATTTATGAACTTTTATTAATCGCTGTGTTTAATAAATAATATTTAAAAAATAAATAAACTCAATATACAGGTTACAAAAAATATAGTTTATTATATATAGACATATTATATGTATATATATATACCGGGTGTCCCAGACCACCCGTCCCACCCGATTTTTTCGTAAACGCGACATTTTAAAGAAAAATGTTTCAGACAAAAGTTGTAGGGTTTTAAAAGATCTATTTACTGATTTTATCAGTTTGACCTTGGATGGCGTCGCCAAGGTCAGATCAAAATAACATTAACTTTTTTAAATAGGACACCTCATTTTTGGTTCCAGAATCTAATAGCTGGTGTCAAGACCTTTCCAAAACACTATAAGAAAGTTTATTTTTGTTGAGTACTTTCCGAGTTGTGAGGCTTGAAAGTTACGGTGTACTGTAACCTTCAAGCGTCATAACTCGGAAAGTCCTTAACCAAAATAAACTTATTTATAGTGTTTTGGAAAGCTCTCGAAATCGACTACAAGAAAATGCAATGAAAAATATAAGCAGAGGACACCGACTTCGCCCATGGTATCACGTCGAATAATGCTTTCTCTCTCGACCCAGCGTCGAGCGAGGAGGATGCACTATCGTAAAGCCCCCCACCACTTTCCGCCCGCACCCCGATCGTCGCCGCGCAGCCTAGACACACGTACGAGCGCGGCTCCGCGTGTGTGCGGCAGCCGAGCGCTAGCGTCGAGAGACACCATTTCTGCCGGTGCGTGTACCTATAGTCCTACGCGTAGAGTTTTGAAGATACCTAATTACCGAGATCTCTAACATTCGGTACAGCTCTATGATGCCGTTTATTCTTGATTTATTAATATTAATCTTCATTTAATGTTGATTATTGTAGCAATAAAGTAATTTTCACGAAAAAGCACCCTTACATACCACTCCTAAAAGTCATTGCTTAGAATTCATAATATTACGCAACTCGTCACCAATTCACGTTTTCTAATAAGCAACCCGGTCGTAAGCGTAATTTGTAGTTATGCCTTACCCGAACGAAGAAGCTGCGTTAATGATGTCAGTTTTGGGTAGAGCTGGAAGTTTTCGAGCAGCTGAAATAATGTGGCGAAATGAATATCCCGATCATACACCACATTCGCGCAAAGTTTTCAGTCGCTTACAACATCGAATAATTGTAAAAGGTATTGTTCAGCCGGATCATAATAAGGGAAGGCAAATTCATCGATCAGTTCGTTCAGTAAGAGCACCTCATGTAATTGCATCTGCCTTTGTAACCCCGAATGATTCTTTAAAGCGACGAGCAAGAGATAGTGGAATAAGTCGAAGCACGATCAGTCGAATTTTTCGTGAAAATTCATTCCATCCATATCGAATGTCACTTCACCAGGCCATGACATTGAACGATCATAGACAAAGACTGATACTGTAATTGGATTACTCAACAATTATCTAATTTCCATAGAAGTATTTTATTTTCTGATGAGTGCACCTTTAAAAGTGACGGCGAAATAAACACACATAATTTTCGTTATTGGGCACAAGAGAATCCACATTGGTATCGAGAAATGGATCATCAACGTATCTGGAAAGTCAATGTTTGGTGCGGAATTGTTGATACGCATATCGTGGGACCATTTTTCTTTCAAGAGAATTTAAACCGTTTTTTATACGCCGATTTACTCGAAAACGAACTTCCACGTTTACTTGAAGATATTCCACTCCAATTACGTCTAAATATGTGGTTTCAACAGGATGGATGTCCCGCCCACACGTCTGTCATTGCTCGTCATCAACTGAACCGCATATTTCGCGGCCGATGGATAGGTAAACATGGTCCACATAATTGGCCACCACGATCACCGGACCTTACAATTTTAGATTATTATTTGTGGGGACGAATAAAAGACCTTGTATACCGCGAACGACCTACGACTGCAGAAGATATGAAAAACAGAATTCGACAAGTCATTCAGTCTCTAGATACTGACGAAATTCGTCGGGCGACGGATGATTTCCAAAGTAGGGTAACAGCCTGTATAAATGCACGTGGTGGACATTTTGAACATCGAGACTGAACAACATGCGTATGCACAAAGGTGACGGCAAGGGGAACCACCTTATGAAAGCACCCCGACAAAGGTGACGGCGAGGGGAACCACCTTAAAAAAGCACCCCGATAAGGTGTAAGTACGATCTTGTTACCTACACGTGGTACACCTTAGGTAACGCTAATACCTACAGGCGGCACCGATTATTTCGTTTTTACATTTTAAAAATGTTACTTTGACTTATACCTTTATGCCCAAGATCGATCTCAAGGTCGAATTCAAGATCATCATCAGGTTGATCCCTCGAAATCATGCAAATTTTGTCTGAGCCATTTTTTTGTACAAGCACATCCCTACGTTTTAAAAGGGTGGGACGGGTGGTCTGAAACAGATATATTTTTCATTGCATTTTCTTGTAGTCGATTTCGAGAGCTTTCCAAAACACTATAAATAAGTTTATTTTGGTTAAGGACTTTCCGAGTTATGACGCTTGAAGGTAACAGTACACCGTAACTTTCAAGCCTCACAACTCGGAAAGTACTCAACAAAAATAAACTTTCTTATAGTGTTTTGGAAAGGTCTTGACACCAGCTATTAGATTCTGGAACCAAAAATGAGGTGTCCTATTTAAAAAAGTTAATGTTATTTTGATCTGACCTTGGCGACGCCATCCAAGGTCAAACTGATAAAATCAGTAAATAGATCTTTTAAAACCCTACAACTTTTGTCTGAAACATTTTTCTTTAAAATGTCGCGTTTACGAAAAAATCGGGTGGGACGGGTGGTCTGGGACACCCGGTATATATATATATATATATATATATATATATATATATATATATATATACTTTGCAATATACTTCTCTGGACCCGATGACGCAAGCCGCAACGGGGTGGCCTTTATGGTGCACGGCACACTGGCTAGGGCGGTCCTCGGCTATGAAACCGTCAGTGACCGTATAATATCAATACGCCTCAAGGCGAAACCGTGCACACTAAATATTATCCAAGTCTATGCACCCACCTCTGAGGCAGATGAGGAAGACATGGATAACTTCTACAGCTCTCTACAAAGGATTATTGAGAAAATACCCAATAGAGAAGTCACCATAATCATGGGAGACTGGAACGCTAAGGTGGGACGCACTGACGGCGATAATCACATCCGCGATGTGCTGGGGAGATACGGCATAGGAATACGGAACGACAGAGGTTCCAGGCTCATCCAGTTCTGTATTGATAATAACCTCGCGATTGCAAATACAATGTTCAAACAGCACATAAGGAAACAATACACGTGGACGTCGCCGGATAATCGCACCAAGAACCAAATTGATTACATTTTGATCAAAATTCGCTGGAAATCGGCCGTTCTCTCAGCGAAGACACTACCTGGAGCGGACTGCGGTACGGATCATAGGCTGCTGACTTTCAAGTTTAGGACGAGGATGAGGAGCTGCAGAAAAACAACAACCAAAAGCAAGTTACCACCAATTACCGACAAACAAGCCTTCCAAAATGGGCTAAAAAAGGAAATAGAGCGAGACGACATAGAAGAATTGGACAACCCTGATGATCTGTGGGAACGGCTCAAAACAGCGATCAAAACAACAATAACTGGCACGCAAAAACCAAAAGAGAGCCCAAGGAAACGCGAGTGGATATCTGACAGCACCTACAGGCTGATAGAAGAAAGAAGGAAATTGCTAGCCGCCGGCCTAAATAGTACCGAAGCAGTGGATAAATATAAAAAGATATCATCTGACATTCAAAAAAACTGTAGGAAGGACAAAAACAACCTATTGAATGGGATTTGCGCAGACATCCAACTCCATGCAGACCGTCTTCAACCTGGGGATGTATTCCACAAAATCAAACTAATCACACGAAAATTCAAACCACGCACGTGGACCATCTATGATGAAAACGGTACATCAATCACGGATATCGGAGACATAATGGAGGTATGGAGAAGGTACTGTGAGAGGCTGTATAGAGAGGAAGAGGACGCAGTGACTGATAGCCTAGAGAAATATGAACAGGAACCACATATTCTGCTGGAAGAGACGGAAAGAGCCATACGAAAGCTTGCTAACAATAAGGCCACCGGAGTAGATCAGATAACAGCGGAGATCTTCAAAGCAATGGGACCAGTGGGAACGAGAGCTATACACTGCATTCTTCAAAAAGTATGGACTACCGCGACCTGGCCCAAAGACTGGACCACCTCTATAGTGATCCCTATACACAAAAAGGGTCCAGCCAACAAATGTGAGAACTACCGATTAATAGCACTGATATCACATGCAAGCAAAATTCTTCTGCAGATCATACACAGTCGATTACAGCCATACACTAACCGACAGATAGCCCCGGAACAAGCTGGTTTCGTCAGTGGCCGAGGTACACGAGAACAGATACTGAATCTACGACAGCTGATAGAAAAGGCAAGAGAGTACTACATCCCTATGTTCGTCTGTTTTGTAGATTACGAGAAGGCTTTTGATAATGTCAGATGGTGCCTACTGTGGCCCATCCTCAAAGAAATGGGCGTCCCGACACATCTCATACACTTAATCAAAAATCTATACAAAGACAGCACAGCTGTCGTAAGAATTGAGAACATCACCGCGGGAGAGAGTGCAATTAGGAAGGGAGTGAGACAGGGCTGCATATTATCGCCACTACTGTACAATATCTACAGCGAACACGTGATGAGACGGGTGCTGGAGGATTGGGACGGCGGTGTGACCATAGGCGGTGATAAGTTTTCGAACCTTAGATATGCAGATGATACGCTGCTGATTGCCAAAAGCGAAGGAGAACTGATAACACTCATGAAAAAACTGGAAAATATCAGCCAGATATATGGGCTTCGCATAAACAGTTCGAAAACAAAGATCATGATAATTGACCGCGAACACAACAACTCTCCAGAAACGGTGCGTATCGGCAATTTTGAGGTGGTCGATAAATTTGTGTATTTGGGAGCATTAATAAACAACCAGGGTGACTGCGAAGCGGAGATCCGTAGGCGCATCCAAATGGGTAGAACAGCAATGGCCCAACTGACTAAAGTATGGAAAAATCCTAGCATCACAAGACACACCAAAGTCAATCTAGTCAGGGCCCTAGTATTCTCGGTATTTCTGTATGCTTCCGAAACATGGACGCTGCGAGCGGCTGATAGGAAACGCGTGGAGGCCTTCGAGATGTGGTGCTGGCGAAGGATGCTGCGAATTCCTTGGACAGCGAGAAGAACAAATGCGTCCATTTTGGCAGAGATAAATCCACCACAAAGACTGTCGAGTGTGGTGTACAGCCAAATCCTCAAGTTTTTTGGGCATGTAAATCGCAGTAACAACATCGAACGCCTGATAGTTCAGGGAAAGCCAGAAGGAAAGAGGCGAAGGGGCCGCTCACCAACACGCTGGACTGATACAGTTACGCAACTGCTTGATACCACCATGGAAAAGGCGGTGAGAGCCACCACTAGTAGAGACGGGTGGCGCACCACCATCAAGAGAGTCATTAGAACCATGGAAGCACAAGCATAGTCACCACGCATCTGCCAAGATGTAAAGGACTTAGATGATGATGATGATATATATATATATATATATATATATATATATATACAGGATGAGTCATTTTAATCTATGGACCCGAATATCTTCCAAATAATGGTATCTACAAAAAAATGGTTTAGATAAAAGTTGACTAGGACAGAGGGGGTTATTCAATTGTACCATTGGTTTTGACCTTGAGGTCAATTTTGAAGATTATTTCAAGGTCACGATGGTTTTTTTAAATGGGACACCCTATTTTTGACTGCGAATTTCGAAAAACCAGAAAATTTTACATCAAACTTGTCTTATGAAAAAATTGTTTTTGCGACCTTGGAAAGGTAAAAAATGAAGGTGAAATGTCTGAAAAACGATCTAGTGTACTTTTTCTGAAATGACGTGGTTTTCTGGGTAACACAAATGTGCATAATGCTTAAACAAAGTCAATGAATAGTAAAAGTGTTAATCACTTTGACTAGCTTGACCTTGAGGTCAATTTTCAAGGTTGTTTGAAGCTCATAACGCATTTTTTTATTAGTAAACCCTATTTTTGACCGCAGAACCTGTTTCTTGACAATGGGCTCTTAAACAATGGCACTTTTTACATGAGCATAGGGATTTTTTAGTTTTTCAACCTGACCTTTTGAAGGTCATATCAAGGTCAAAAGCACTTTCATCTTACTTTTAGCGTTACCCCGAAACAACGACGTGGACGTAGTAAGTTCAATTTCCTTTAGGGTGCTTGATTATCGTGAGTCCTCTTGCCTCTCACGTCGGGGTGCTTGATTATCGTGAGTCCCCTTGCCACTCACGTCGGGGTGCTTGATTATCGTGACTCCCCTTGCCTCTCACGTCGGGGTGCTTGATTATCGTGAGTCCCCTTACCTCTCACGTCGGGGTGCTTGATTATCGCGAGTTCCCTCGCCTCTCACTGACACTGTAATTTAAATGAATTACCCACGGAGTAATTGTTCAAAATTACCTCCGTTGGCTTCGAGGCATAACTGTAATCTGTTTTGAAAACTATCCACAGTTCTAAGCAGGGTAGTTCTAGGAATGGCTGCACAAGCTCTACGAATGCGGTCCATAAAATCATCTCTTGTGGTTGGTCGTTCAGCAAAAACAACATTTTTCAAGTATCCCCATAAAAAGAAATCAGGCGACATCAAATCTGGTGAGCAAGGAGGCCATTCAACTGGACCCCTTCGTCCAATCCATCTGTCATTGTAACTGGCATTTAAAAAGGCACGTACAATGAGTGCATAATGCGGTGCAGCACTATCTTGTTGAAGCCACATTCTTGCTCTTGTTGCTAAGTCAACATCTTCTAATAAGCCTGGTAAGTGATCTCTTAGCAACGATAAGTAACTGTGTCTATCAACGTTCTTTTCAAAAAAATAAGGTCCAATCAAATAACCATTTACAATGCCGTACCACACCATAATACTCCATCGATTTTGATGATCTATTGGCCTATACCAGTGGGGATTAACATCTGACCAATAATGGCAGTTATGTCTATTAAGTTGTCCGTCACTATAAAATTTAGCCTCATCTGAGAAAAGCACATACCTAAAAGAATTAGGATCATCGTGTAACATTTGTAAAGCCCACTGGCAAAAAGCAATACGCGTCAGATGATGATTAGGCTGTAAAGCCTGCGTAAGAGTGATGTGGAAAGAGTGATAATTTAGAGCTCTTAAAATTCTAACAACAGTTCTTTGTGATATACCTATTTCCCTTTCAATCTGGCGAGTACTAACATGAGAATTAAGGTGAAGTATTGCTAAAATAGTTACAGCTCGCGCATCATTTTCCTCATATTCATGATGTTGACGTTGACGAACAAGATGTCCATTGCGAGTTCTTTGGACTAAACTACGTATTGTCATATCAGTTGGATGTCGCCTTTCAGGAAAACGTTGAGCATAAAGCCTTGATGCTGCATTGTAATTGCTATGACACTCCCCTAAAACTAATATAATATCAACAATCTCATTAGGACTATAATCAGCCATTCTGAAAAGGTAACTTGTGAATGTAATTACCTACATACCCTGTATGTATGTTTGAAATTTTTTAATTTAAGCAACTTTAAATAGTAAATTTTTCAATTAAGCAGAAGTGAGTAAGAAAGAAAAGAAATAAAACTCTATTATAACAATAATTATAAATCTTAAATCAAACGTAATTGTTTAGTTTTTTTCAATCGTTGATTATTAGCATTAGGGATCGCAGTGCTGTCAGCTACTTGCAACTTTCGGCCGGATTCTTCGACGCACGCCTATTGCTCCCCTCCCACCGCTCGCGCCTTAGCAACGGCGTCGCCGGACGGCGTAACTAAGGAGCACGATACATCGTCTCAGTACCGTGCGTTACACCGTTCGGTGGCGCTGTTGCTAAGGCGCGAGCGGTGGGAGGGGAGCAATAGGCGTGCGTCGAAGAATCCGGCCGAAAGTTAGTAATGTTTAAGCATTATGCACATTTGTGTGACCCAGAAAACCACGTCATTTCAGAAAAAGTACACCAGATCGTTTTTCAGGCATTTCACCTTCATTTTTGACCTTTCCAAGGTTGCAAAAACAATTTTTTCATAAGACAAGTTTGATGTAAAATTTTCCGCTCTTTCGAAATCCGCAGTCAAAAATAGGGTGTCCTATTTAAAAAAACCATCGTGACCTTGAAATAACCTTCAAAATTGACCTCAAGGTCAAAACCAATGGTACAATTGAATGACCCCCTCTGTCCTGGTAAACTTTTATCTAAACCATTTTTTTGTAGATACCGTTATTCGGAAGATATTCGAGTCCATAGATTAAAATGACTCACCCTGTATATATATATATATATATATATATATATATATCACTTTTATATTTTATTATTTTAATAATAATTGAACGTAAAAGTTTAGCAGTTTCCACGCCCTCTTCCACCACGTCTTCCTCCACCTCGTTCTCCACCTCGACCTCTTCCTCGCCCTCTACCCCACCACCACCTTGCTCTTTCACGGCGTTAGCCGGCTTTTTGCCATCGAGCTGTAGTAATAAAACAATATATTAAAATTTTATATTTATGTATAAATAATTTAACATAACAACACTATATAACTTACGTTTTCTTTTTTCCTTTCCGGTGAACAATGCTTGATCCGCCGAAACAGATGAGGCAGGCGGGGTCTGAGCCGCCAAGGCAGGCGGAGTCTGAGCCGCCGAGGCAGGCGGGGTCTGAGCCGCCGAGACAGGGGGGCCTGATTCGCCGGGGCAGGCGATTCTTGATCCGCCGGGGCAAGCGGTCCTTGATCCACCGGGGCAAGCGGTCTTTGATCTGCAAGTGGTGCCTGAACTGGCAGTGCAGGTGGTGGTGGTGACAAAGGCTGATGATTCAATTGATCGGCAGCCTCATCGCCATTTTCAACATTTTTTCGCAGTTCATCATTTGAAATATCTGTAATTTGTAAAAGGGTATTTGTAGTATGTAGTAATAAGTATATAATAAAAATAAAAACTTACATTATACGCACGCCGATTCTATGGTCAAGAGGTTATTCAGTTCAGTTAGCCAATGATCGTGCTCGTCTCTCAAACGGCTTACGGAGACGATATGACTATACTTCGAAGGTTAGAGAAGGGGTGGTTATGGTTAACCGAGTTAGTTAAAAATCTATATACATAGGATCTCTAGACTGGGTATCGAACATGTAACTTTTTCCCTAGGGCGGAAAGGTGAAAAGTGAAAAATTGCCCCATTGTATTAGGAGTACAAATTGAAAACCGCCGTTTTTTGTCAAAATTTGAGGATTGATTGTTGAAAAATGGTTACATACTTATTCTTGAAAGTATTGTCCATCGCTGGCCACTACTTTCTCCCACCTTTTGGGCAGCATACGAATCCCGCGTCGAAAAAACTGCTCGTCTTTTGCGGCGATCCACGAATCGACCCAGTTTTTGGCCTCTTCGTAATAATGGAAGTGCTGCTCAGCCAGGCCATGCGCCATTGATCGGAACAAGTGGTAATCTAAAGAGGCGATGTCAGGAGAATACGGCGGATGAGGTAAGACGTCCCATTTCAATGTTTCGAGATAGGTTTTAACGACCTGAGTAACATGTGGCCGAGCGTTGTCGTGCAGCAACATCACTTTTTCGTGTCTTTGCTCGTATTGTGGCCGTTTTTCCTGTAATGCTTGGCTCAAACGCTTTAGTTGTGTTCGGTAGCGAGCTCCTGTGATGGTTTCACCCGGTTGCAACAGCTCATAATAAATCACGCCGAGCTGGTCCCACCAAATACACAGCATGAGCTTCGAGCCATGGATGTTTGGCTTGGCCGTCGATGTTGATGCATGGCCGCGGTAGCCCCACGATTTTTTTCGCTTTGGATTATCATAATGGATCCACTTTTCATCGCCGGTTACAATACGATGCAGAAAACCCTTCCGTTTTTGCCGTTGGAGCAGCTGTTCGCACGCGAAAAAACGCCGTTCGACGTTTCTCGGCTTTAATTCGTATAGCACCCAGTGTCCATGCTTTTGGATCATTCCCATGATTTTCAAACGATGTGAAATAGCTTGTTGAGTCACGCCCAATGAATCTGCAAGTTCCTGTTGCGTTTGAGATAAATCTTCATTCAGTAATGTTTCCAATTGTGCGTCTTCAAACTTTTTCACCTGTCCGGGACGCTCCTTGTCTTCTACGCCGAAATCACCACTTTTGAAGCGTTGAAACCATTCTCGACACGTTCTTTCACTAATGGAAGCCTCACCATAAGTTTTTACAATCATTCGACGCGCCTCAGCTGCAGATTTTTTCGAATTGAAGGCAAAAAGCAAAACTTCCCGCAAATGACGCTTATTGGGCACAAATTTCGACATCTTCGATCACAAAAGTATATAACGCCGATAAAAATTCACAACTGCAATGATAAGGAATTGTTGCCAGATGCCCAACCTTACATTTAAAATTTTTGATCTAACGTTTGGCGCCAGCTGTAGGCTCCGGCTGATAATGTACCGTCCGGTATTACCGACTGATATAACGAAAGGCAAGTTAGTTACGTTTAGTAACTCACGAGGTCAAGGCGTGCTTCTTCAACAGACTCACTTGTGGCTCGACCCTGGTTATAACAAGTTCAAAAATACACTCGTCGTTAATTACAATTATTCTCGTGTGCTAATTACTACCTCCTCTAATCCTGAACACTGTTTACATTCAGAGAGGAGAAGACGGCTGCATTTGAGCCCACATTGGTGACCCCGACGTGATCAACGTCAACTGACGACGACGAAATTCGTCAAGCAAAAAGATGAAAAGAGTCACACTGAGCATCATTTCGAGAAACGTCTTGAAGTCTCGAGCATTCCGTACGAAGCCGAAGAGACCTGTTGACCTTACACAACTACGGGTATCCTGAGTCCCCTGAAAGATTACAACAAGCGTGTTCGAGCCCAGCGGCAAGTAAAAACCACCGCATAACCACGTCTGCGAAACTTTCAAAGAAGCAGACATATTGTCTTCTGGAAAGCGGCCATATTTTCTCCTTGCGGACGAATTCGGAAAGCGGCCATATTTTCTTCCTGCGGACGAATTCGGAAAGCGGCCATATTTTCTTCCTGCGGACGAATCCTGAAAGCGGCCATATTTTCTTCTTGCGGACGAATCCGGGAAGCGGCCATATTTTCTTCCTGCCGACAAAATTGGAAGGCGGCCATCTTTTCTTCCTCCTTGCGAAACCATCGCAGAACCTCAGCTACTTGTCCCGCCCGTCAACGATTCATCCTCTCAAGGCATCAAGACAGCAGGCAGACAGCTGGCTGGACAAATCCTTCGAACAACGACTCACACTTGCGTACCGTAAGTCCGTTCCAAATCAAATAACGGGCGAACCGCAGAAAAGAGCTAATTCATTTCTCATTCGAATGTAATCTGTGCGCGTACCATTACACCAGTTATTTCGGATGTAAACATCGCTCTCGCCGTTGTTATAGCTCGTGTATTAATCTTGCCGTCAATCTAACTCGCATCATAATACCATTCTAATCGTCGTTAACGCATGTGCGTATACTATTAATAGAATAAGAAACATTCGTCGCGTATAGTTAGTAATCAAACCATTACGTCATGTCGGACACGGAACAACCAGACGGCCCCTCAGGCAATCCTCAGGTTAGCACTTACCGTGTACCTAAAATTCCGCCCTTTTGGCGTAATAACCCGGAGACTTGGTTTATGCAAGTAGAAGCAACATTTCGAATTTCGAATTGCAAAACCGATCGTACCAAGGCAGATTATCTCATCAGTGCATTAGACAGCGAGATCGTGGATCAAATCGGAGATTTAATTTCCGAAAACCCTCCTTCTACGGGTTATTACCAGTCACTCAAAGACAGAATTTTATCAATATTTTCGGTTTCACCCGAAGCACGTTTGCGACAATTACTAAAAGGCCAGACACTCGGTGACCGAAAACCCTCGCAATTATTAAATCACATGCGAACATTGAACAGTAATCAATGCAACGCAACAGTTTTAAAATCTCTTTTCCTTGAACAATTACCTGAGTCACAACGAGCTATTTTAGTAGCCATGAACGAACCGGATCTTCAGAAAGTCGCGGAAATCGCGGACAAAATCGCCGATATAAGCAGCCCCGAAGTGGCAATAGCTCCCATATGCGCTAGTTCTGGTGCAACCAAAACGCGTCACGGTGATACAAACGCTCAGTCGGACACTGATAAGCAGATGGCAGAAGTTATTAAACGCCTTACGTCCTTAGAAAATAAGATAGCAAAGCTAAAGCTAGAACGTTCTATTTCGCGATCCCGCTCTAAATCCAAACAACGTGACTCGCAAAATCCTGACGCTAAGTCAGGTTACTGTTTCATTCATCAGAAATACGGTAAAAAAGCAACCTCTTGTAGGAAACCATGTTCATGGAAAGACGACCAAAAATCGGAAAACTAAATTCACCTTCTCGGTTAGAGGCGGCCGACCAAGGTGGATTCTCGCATAATCGCCTCCATATTCGCGATCGAAAAACCGGTCATCGTTTCCTCGTCGACACAGGCGCAGAAATTTCAGTTTTAGCCGCCTCCACAGCGCAAAAAAAGACTCCTTCAGAGCTCAAATTATTTGCTGCTAACAATACACGCATCGACACGTTCGGCGAGCGACGCCTCACGCTAGACCTTGGACTTCGTCGGGCGATTTCATGGAATTTTTGTTTAGCTGCCGTTCCGTGTTCAATCATCGGTGCAGATCTCTTAAAATATTATAAGTTAGATGTTAGTCTCAGTAAGCGGCGCCTTACGGATAGCACTACCAAATTGTTTGTCACAGGAAGTATTAATACTGTTCCGAACTTACGTCTCTCTACGGTAGATCATTCAAATGATTTTGCCAATATTCTCACCGAATTCCGGGAAATCACAGGCGTTCCTCAAGAGGCCACCCGAAAAACGAGTGATGTCGAGCATCACATTCTTACAAATGGCCCGCCCACCGCAGAGCGTCCCCGACGTCTGGCGCCAGATAAATTAAAGGCTGCCAAAGCGGAATTCAGACGCCTCATGGAGTTAGGGATTTGTCGTCCTTCAAGCAGCCCTTGGGCCAGTCCCATCCACTTAGTTCGTAAAAAATCAGGCGAATGGCGTGTATGTGGCGATTATCGTCGTCTTAACGCCATGACAATCCCAGACAAGTATCCAGTGCCTCACCTGCGCGATTTTTCCACGAATCTCCAGGGAAAAAAGATTTTTTCTTCACTCGATCTCTTACGAGCATACCACCAAATTCCCGTCGCAGAAAATGACATACCAAAGACTGCAGTCATCACTCCCTTCGGCCTATTCGAATATGTTTCAATGACTTTCGGCCTCAGAAACGCTGCTCAGACGTTCCAACGATACATGCATCGCGCACTCAAAGATCTCGATTTTGTCTTCATATATATAGATGACATTCTTATCGCTTCCTCTTCAATAGAAGAGCATAAGGAACATCTTCGTACAGTATTCCGTAGACTACGAGAATTCGGATTGTTTATTAACCCAGCTAAGTGCGTTTTCGGCGTAGAGGAAATAACCTTCTTAGGCCATCTTATTAACTCTCAAGGTTTCAAACCTACTTCAGAAAAAGTTGCTGCCATTCAAAATTTTCCTAAGCCAAGCACAGTTGTCGAACTTCGACGGTTTCTAGGTACCCTAAATTTTTATAGACGCAGTCTCCCGCATGCTGCGAGCGTACAAGCTCCACTCCACGTCTACTTGCAGGATTCACGCAAAAATGATAAGAGAGAGATAGCATGGACAATGGAAGCGGAAACCGCGTTTGTCAAGGCCAAGCAAGACCTAGCAAATGCGGCTTTATTAACTCACCCGTCCGAGACCGCGGAAACGCGCATAGTCACAGACGCTTCCGACATCGCAATGGGAGCAGTGCTAGAACAGAGATTATCCAGTTCATGGAAACCTCTTGCCTTTTTTTCGCGTAAATTTACCTCAGCTCAATGCAAATATAGCGCGTATGATCGCGAATTAACAGCAATTTACGAAGCGATCAAGTTTTTCAGACACTTTCTGGAAGGTCGTTCGTTCAAGGTTTTTACCGACCACAAACCGCTAATCTATGCGTTCAAACAACATTCGGATAAAGCCTCTCCTAGGCAGTTGAGGCAATTATCTTTCATCGCGCAATTCACTACAAATTTTGAATACCTACCTGGCGCGGATAACGTCGTAGCAGACAATCTATCGCGTATATCAGCCTTGCAACTACCCGTGGACATTGAGTTAGTTGAACTAGCCAAGCAACAGTCGTCAGACGACGAACTAAAACACTTACTCAACTCAAAAGAGTGCTCACTTAAATTTAAAAAATTTCTTTGGGGAACCCCCCATACAGAACTATATTGCGAAATGTCAGGTGAATCCATACGCCCATATATACCAAAGACACTAAGGAAACGAGTTTTTGATTTGTTCCACGGTCCCGCTCATCCCAGCGCTAAGGTCACGGATCAAATAATCCGTCAAAGATATATTTGGCCTAATCTTCATCGCGATGTAGCCGAATGGGCGCGAGCATGTACGGACTGCCAACAATGTAAAGTCACACGACATATTAAGCGAACTCCCGCCCATTTTACCTCCCCTGACGCGCGCTTCGAACATGTCCATATGGACATCATAGGTCCTTTACCTTTATGTCAAGGCTACCGATATTGTTTAACGCTTATTGACCGTTTTTCGCGCTGGCCGGAAGCCATTCCACTACGTGACACATCAGCCCGAACAATCGCTCAAGCGTTTTGTGACAATTGGATCGCACGATTTGGCGCACCACGAATTCTCACAACGGACCAGGGCGCACAGTTTGAATCACAACTTTTTTCTGCCCTTCTATCCCTTGTGGGCTGCAAGCGAATCCGTACAACAGCATACCATCCGGCCGCAAACGGTCTTATAGAAAGATGGCACCGCACCTTGAAAGCAGCCATTATGTGCCACGATACTCCGGATTGGGTTAGCGTACTGTCATCTGTCCTATTAGGCTTACGCACACATGTACGTTTAGACACCGGCGCCTCTCCCGCAGAATTCATCTATGGCACAACCTTGCGCGTGCCAGGCGAATTCTTTTTGCAACAAGATGTTACTCCAGACCCGCAGATCTTCCTAGAAGATTTCCGCGAGTACATGCGCCAAATTAAACCCATTCCCGCAGCACATCATATCAAAAAAAGACGTCCATTTTGCTTTAAAGACTTATTTTCGTGTTCCCATGTATTCCTCCGTTGCGACGCGGTCAAAAAACCCCTCGAACGGCCATATACAGGACCTTATAAAGTTTTACAACGAGATTCTGATCAAGTCTTTACGCTTGAAATAAACGGTAAGCCTCAGAGCGTAGCCGTCGAAAGGCTTAAACCTGCTCACTTCATTAACGATAAGACGACGGACGTTCCCGTCATGGCGGACACCTCGCAAACAACTGAATCATGTAAAACAATGCCAAAAACTTATCCCAGCGCACGTCCGAAGAAACACGTAACTCTTAAATTAACATAAGTATTTTTATTTCATTTTCATGATACGTCAATAGCGTTATAAGCGCGCAGACTCTGTAAATGCGTTAATTTAGACTTAGCTATTAAGAACTATGTACCCAAGTACTACACATGTTAAACAACATATTTTCCCTTTTAGTTTATATACGTTTACACTCAGGGGGGAGTACTGTAGGCTCCGGCTGATAATGTACCGTCCGGTATTACCGACTGATATAACGAAAGGCAAGTTAGTTACGTTTAGTAACTCACGAGGTCAAGGCGTGCTTCTTCAACAGACTCACTTGTGGCTCGACCCTGGTTATAACAAGTTCAAAAATACACTCGTCGTTAATTACAATTATTCTCGTGTGCTAATTACTACCTCCTCTAATCCTGAACACTGTGGGCATTCAGAGAGGAGAAGACGGCTGCATTTGAGCCCACACAGCATTTACCGCTGGCGCCATCTGCTGGAAAACGGCGGTTTTCAATTTGTACTCCTAATAGTTAATGACGAAATTTTTAACTTTTCCCCTTTCCGCCCTAGGGAAAAAGTTTCATGATCGTCCCCCCTGAGCGATTCACGGATTTTTGAAGAGTGGAAGTAAGCTTGAGTAGAAAAAGACGGATTGTGTCGTCGTCGCCATTGTCGCCGTCGTCGTCGTCACCGTCGCCGTCGTCGCCATCGTCGTCGCCATCGTCGTCGCCATCGTCGCTATCGTCACCATCGTCGTTGCCGTCGTCGCCGCCGTCGTCGTTGTCGCTATCGCCGTCGTCGTCACCGTCGTCGTCGTTACCGCACGTTGTTCACAGTCGTCCACTATTACCACTTCTATTACTGACACCTCGTGCTGTTTTCGAAAGCGTCCTTGAAGTGTGCTGTCCTCGTCGAGGGATCATGAGGACGTACCGTCACCCGGCACTACCGACCGTATACCTAACGCACCGCGCTTTTCGCGACGTGCCTGATTTGCGAATCCAAAAATAACATGTTAAAAAATGTGTCACCTTAACTTACCCACTACATGTATGTACACATATATATTTAGTGGTAGACGGCCATGATGCATATGCTTAGAACATATAATACTGGAAGGAGCATAGTCCCTTGAAAGTGTCGTCGAATAGATTGACAGAGATAGATAGATGATAATACTAGTTTGTAATGCGCATGATCAGAGAAGCGCGGGCAAATGAATTATAGCACAAAATGGTATATGTATAAAGGTCAATAAAAAACTAATTTATGATAAAAAAAATATTGAAGTGACAAGTGACAAATTATAATTTATATTAACTGAATAAAAACGCATTCAAATGTAAATAATAATTTGTATATTTATTTATTGGTTATCGAACAGTACAAGTTTCGTATATTTGTGCCTGATAAAATTATCTTTTTCGCAAAGTTGCTTATTCGTATGATGGATTCAAATCTTTAAATATTGTTTAATAATTAATCTAATCATTTCTGTTCTGTGATTAAAAAACAGATCTAAATAATTAAACTTACATGTGATATGTAGACGCCTGATTTCGTTCCTTGCAAATGTAGCAATACATTATTGTCACAATTTCGTAGAATAGTGTTCAATTCTTCCAAAGGAGTTTTTTGATTACGCGTCCTGAACTCAATACAACTCAATACTTACAAAGCTCAATTGAAGGTTAGCTTAGATGTCTTGGATGGCGACCGTGCACGCATCTGTATGGAGCATGCGCATTACAAGTTAGGACCATCATCTCTCCATCCTTGTCAATCTACTCTCGGACAATCAAATGCACGGGGCTGATAGGGCTATGCTCCTTCCAGTACTATATGTTCTAAGTGCTTATGGGTACGGCCATGTTACATCACGTGATAGAACGGCTATAAATGAGCGCCACTCGTTACTCGTGTCGAAAAGATGTACTGGACAAGATTCGCTTGGTGACGATAATGTAGTATCTGACACATGTAAAACATGTATTGGACTTTGCGTCGCGATATCTCCGCTCGTAGGACACGGAGAGAAAAAATAAAAACACTTTTATTATGCAATTCGTCACCAAGCTATCGATTGAGACTACTCAGACCTTGATGGGTTCAGCCGTGATCTGAGATCTGATAACTCGTTATGCTTGAAATCGCTGACTCGCGTAAAAGAGGCGCGGTCTTTCTCGCTTTGCGTTTTTTATTTTTTTTTTTAAATTGGCACAAGACGCGACCGCGCCTCTTGATATTATATTTTGTAATATATTTATGTATGTACATAATTTATATATTTTATTTATATTCTTATAAAAATAATATATAAATGAAAAAAAACCTCACCAGAAAATAAAAGTCAAAATGTGAATGCGTAAGACACGACGATATCTTGGGTGAATTCCACAGAACATATATAAAGTGAATCCCAAGTATGGCTGACTCTGATGATTTTTGTAAGAGGTTAGAATTGCACTTACTTGAAGTTGCTGATAAACGGTTCCGGAAGTAATAATTGCTTTTAACTAACAAGTAAGTATCAGTAGGATAAATAGTCGTGGAACAACGCTTATGTAAAAGCATTTGGTAAACTACCGGATAAAATTTATCCTGTTCTCTACTCTTATCCTGTAGGTAGTAATCTGCCAAGTAAGCATAGATTTACCTGAGGATGGAACAACCCACCCTTAAGCGTATAATGCGTATGACGTAATCCTTATTGACCATCGAAAGTTAAACAAGGATAAAATGTTAAATTATGTACATCATGCGCTTTCTTTACGGCATTTGGCCATTATCTCTTTATCAAAACAATTATGCAACTAATTTGTTTATTATACAATTACAACAACTATGACAATTAAAAAAGCGTCATATATGTTTCTTTAGTAATTTTTTCTGATAAATTGATGGGCACAATTAGTTTTCCTCTACAGTCATTTTTGACAATTTGTTTATAACAATTGCAAAATTAACTTTGGCAACGGGCTTTTTATGTCATTAATGTTTTTTCATGCTCCGATATTTTTAATTGTTGTTTTTTGATTTGGCCATGAGCAGAAACAGATTTTAATTATTTATATAATTTATATTAAAAATGTCTAAGGCTAAATAAACAAAGGGTTAGTAAGAGTGTTCGCGCAATACTTAAGCCACCAGTTTTTTCTTGTTCAAATTAGCTCTACTTTAAATATAACTTTTTATTAACAATCTCACAAGTGTACGTTTAGCTCAGTGTTAAGATACTAGGTTATCGTTCCGAAGATTTTAGGTTCGAATCCCGGCGGCGCCGATGCGTTATAAAAAATTTATAAAATAATGCGTAATTGTAATTAATGAATTAAAATGTTATATGTGAAATAGTGAATACAGATTAAACTATAAAAATAATAAAATCTGTTGAAAAAAGTTTTTTTTATCGTCCATTGGACGTCTATAAGAAGGTCCAAACCTTCACGGCAGACGTCCATTAATAATCCATATAACTTCTACTGAGACTCCATAAAGCCTCTACTAATGATCCATGTGACGTCAGTTTGTCATCCACTAAGGCTCTATGAACCCTTTATTAATGATCCACGTAACGTCTAATGGACATCTATTGTTAACGTCTAATGGACGTCCAATGGACGTGCGCAATGCAGAACTGTGGATGCTTAGTGGCCGTCCATTGGATGTCCATGGGACGTCCACTGAAAGATCCGAACCTCCACGGCAGACGTCCATTAGACGTCCATTGGAGGTTTTTGTTCTATGTGGGTAGAAATTTGAGTGTTGAATACCGCGTGAACATTCTCATTAGTCCTTTGATTATTTGTCTATAAAAATTTTATTTGTCCTTGCATATTTTTTTAATAAATATATATAGATTCGGTTGTTATGTCATATTTTTCTAAATATTTAAAGCTAATGTTTGAATTTTTTTTCATATTTTAATTTTAAGTTACAACTTAAATATTTTATGTATTAAAATAATGAAATAAATCTTACACTGAGAGAAATGTTCATAAAATCAACAAATAACGTTCATTAATTTGAATGTTATTGATACAATGATACAATATACTTTAGGAAATGTTTTAATAACAAAACTTATTTTACAATAAAAAATATTCAACCGATAATATGACAAAATAGATTAAACAAGAACACCTTCAACGGTCGTAGCTAGATCTTACAAGGGGAGGACCAGATGAGAGACCCTGGAATTTTGATCCCAATTTTTTTAGTTGTTCTGGAGACGAAAAAAAAGTTTACGTCTCCCGGCGTTTCATCCAATAGACCTTAGTTTCGAAATAATAAATTTGTGAAAATTGGCCATACCGCGACGCGACATATGAGCCTTCCCGGTAACTGTTCTCGCAACCAGTGCAGTCGGCTCCGTGCGTTAGGTGCTTGCTTTACAATCGTAAGATTCGGGTTCGCTCCCAGATGTGTGCAATATTTTTTTTTTCTTTTAATAAATGTATTTATTTATCTTGATATTAATATAGTATGCAAATTTCTAAAATAAAAAATTTAATTTAATATTATTTTTTAAACTTCAATTTAAATTTAATTTGAAGGGAATTTGAATTCAATTTTGGAAAATGTAACTGGTGATCTTTTAATTTTGCTGTTCCACGCTCACTCAATTTTTACCGAAGTTCAAATGAATTTCGTGAAAAAGAATAGTGAAACGATCTTTCTGGGCTTATTTCAAAGGGCGAAGCCTTTCGATTACCTGAGTTAATTTGTCTTAGAAATTTTTTACATTAGGAATGAAGTAGGGAATTCAAAAAAGATTTTAGGAATCAAAAATTTTACAAATTAACCATTAAACACACCGATCCCGTAAAATACGTAAACACATTTTCGGGTCTGAGAGACCCTTTTCAACTTTGAGAAGTTTATAACTTTGATTCTAATCAACATTTTTCAACAATTATGTGCGCCGAATTAATTTTCGGTCATAACACAGCATGTCGAATAAGAATTAGTAATATCACTATTTATATTAAATTACTTAATTAAATATAATACTTGATGCTGATTTGCATCTATATATACTCATTCCCTCCTGAAAAAACTGTAAGAAATTTATTGCGAAAAATAACATTCCACCCAGGGTTCGAACCTGGCACCTCCGGAATCTCCGGTCCTGGTGTCTTACCACCTCGATCACTGGGGCACAGTGATATTTCTCGCAATATTGATATATGAGTGACAACGCATTCTAGGCGCGTGATTCAAATTACAAATATGTATTGGACCGATAGTGTAACAACACAATAATCGTAAGAAAGCCTTCTTTGGTCGTAGCTAGGTTTTAGTGCTTTTATTTATTTATGTGATTTTATATACTTCTCCGAATTCAACCAGAATGTGCGCCGAATTAATGTTTGGTCATAACACAGCATGTCGAACAAGAATTAGTAATATCACTATTTATATTAAATTAATTAATTTAATATAATACTTGATGCTGATTTTTCAACAATCTTTTTTTCATATAAAAGTTCAGAATCTCAAAAATGTGACTGCATAATCGATATTATTGAAAAATGACTTATTGTTAAGTTATAAAACCATTAAGCAAAAATTAGAAATTGTTCAAAAATTCACTTTTCCTTTAAAAAATTATATCTCCGCAATAAAAAACTTTTAAGGACTTTCAAATACGGCATTTTAAAGCTAAAAAATCATATTTTAAAAAAATTATGGTATTGTCATTCCTTTTAAAAAGTAAAATTATATAACAAGGAGAATATGAGATATTTTTGGATGTGTAAAAACCACTCCACTTTTTTTCAAAAAATCATATCTTTGCAACAAAAAACGGCGTTTTAAAGCTAAAGAGTCATACTTTTAAAAAAATTATGTATTGTTATTGCTATTAAAAAATACACTTACGTAACAAGGGAAATATGAGGTATTTTTCATAAACTCAAAGTGTCTAAAATTAAAAATTGATGTGTTTCATAATATATTTCGGACCCTACGCAAAAATCCTCTCTTTCACGGCACTATAGTATTTTAACTTTAGACAGAGTAACATAGACAAACGGACCTGTTTGAACGTGTTTTGTCCAGTTTTTTTACACATGATTACGCAAAAGAAAGTTTCATTCACACACTATATGGGTCGCATTGACCTTAACAAAACTTTGCTGTCGTTTAAATTTTAGTTGACCAAAAAAGTTGATCAACCATATCAATCGAAAGAGGAGATTATAAACTTTTTTTACGTCCTGGTCCGAACCTCTTATCTCATTCCGTCTTCACACGTTCGAAACTTCATATGGGGTCTCTCAGACCCACTTATGTATTCAAGAGTTAAAACAAATTTATGGAGTTACAAATTTTTTGCCATTTAAATTAACATGAAGTTAAATATTAAAGAAACTGTTTAAAATAATTTATTAAGTATAAAATTATTTATGATATTTTTAATGTTTCATTGCATTGTAAAAAATTTTTCATAAAAATATCGAATATGCCGCCAGGATTAGCGTAACCTAAGGTACACCACGGAGAAGGTTGTACGCTCGGACTTATACTTTGCGCGCGCGCGCGTGTATGTGTGTGTGTGTGTGCGTGTGTGTGCGTGCGTGCGTGTGTACGTGTATGTGTTGTGACGTGATATCCTGTTTGGCTGTCAGTCACAGGGATTATAAGATCTGACCGGGAAGCACACGCTGCGGCTTTACGTTCTCTTGGTTTGGAGATGGATGTGTCGGCGCGTGCGCTTATAATTTCGCGTCTTTGTTTTGTGTGCGTGTGTTCGTCCGTCAATTTTAGCGACGTTTTGCGGATCGGTGGTTAGCAGATACCAATTTTGTATCAACAAAGTCTCACCCGCAAGAAGACTGCAAGAAGGAAGACCTACCGTCACTCGGAATCTTACAGATCGTGCGCAGGATCGCAGTAGCGCGCACGACAGGTCTCTTCATTTAATTACGTTATCTCTTACCGTCGTGCCTGTACGCAACAGTAAGGCCGCTGAATATTGCAGGACGCAAGGAGGGAAGGTCAGACGTAGGGGATGTCAACATTCCACGCAGATCATCGCGTAGGAAACCCTGAACGAGGAGCTGCGAGAGAATGTTCCTGACTTGGTCCCGAGCGCGAGGGCACCGGACCCTAAAGAATCCGTAGGGATGGCCGTCCGGCTTCGGAAAAACCACGGAAAGAGTCGCGGGACGCGACGAGCCCCTGTGCGTGGGGCGAGAGATCCTGCGTGCCGCCTGCCAAATTTCCTCGCGCTATCGATCGCTTCGTTGTGAATCGTTGCTTGCGTGCCGTCACGAGCCGGGACGACCGGAGCCGCTTCAACCAAGTGAGGACGATCATCTGGGCAAGGCCAGCGTCGTGGTGAGACGAGCGAGACTTTGTAAAGCCACCGATTTCGGATGAGTTGCGCGCAATTAAAGTTTAAGTTCGCTGTAAGATCTTCCGCCGGAATTAGAACACGCAGGTGATCGCTTGCCGTCCGCGTGATCGGTCGTCGTGCGTCTCATTCGATTAAATCGCGCCTTAATTTTTGTTGGTTCCGTTTATTGAGAGCGTCGCCGACACCACAGCTAAGTCGCGTTAATTGTATAATATTCTGGTCGTCTGTAGTAGCGTTTGTATGTGTTTCTGTTTGGCGATCGCGTATTTCCGATTGCGTATTTCGTACCGTATCGTCATATAATTTCGCGTGGAATGAGAGTGCGCGTGTAGAGTTTCGAGTGTACACAGCGTGTTTTGTCCGCTGTTAATGAGAATTGAATCTTGACTCTCTCCGTTTGGTTAGCTCGTACCGACGACCGCGTGGTATTTTCCGACCGTGCCCGGGTTGCGAGACATCGTTGTAGAACTTTGTGAGTTAATGTTAGAGATCGGCAAAAATACATTGTTAATTTTTCTATTAAATTGATGTGTTCTCTTTAAGCTCCCTCGCTCTCTTCTACCATCCTACCCGCAGCGAACCACCCTCTCTGTCAATTCCGTGGCTGAGCTACCAGTTAAGTGAGCCTGTTATTGCCCATGACGAAGTCAAGTATTTTCGCATTTTATCCTACAGGAATTTGGAGATTGGTAACGTCTTGATATAAGAGTGGCACGCTTGCTTGTGCCTGGCGCCCAATAGTATCGTCTAATTTCGTGCATTTGGTATGAGCAACTTTACAAACAGCTTTCCTATCTAAAGGTGCATTTTCACGAGCCGCTCGAACGGGCCGTTCGAGCGACAAAATGGTCACGTGATGCTTTTTGTCGCTGAACTGTTACAGCGATAACTGTTGTACATGAAAAAGGATAAGAAGCGACAATTATGACGATTGAGCGACAGATTCGTATTGCATGTGTCTTTCATGTGTCACTATAGTATTAACGTTTTGTTAAACACATTGTGCTTTTCATTAAACAGTTATTAATAATGGCTTCAAAAAAAAGAAATATTATAAGTGGTTATTAGATTGTAATAAAATGATTTGGGAACGTGAAATGGAATATCAAAATAATGATGTGCTTGCTATTATTGCGCTTTTAGAGAATCAAGAGATGAAAAAACATTATTCCAAAAAAAAGTTCTGGGTGGCACCATTGTTTCAAAATCATGATAATCACGGATTTTATAAAGCTAATTTACCGTATTTTTTTTTTTTTTTGGATACGATGAGGGAAATGCTCATGGTACGACAGGTTGGCTAGACCTGACAGTGTTGGACTCGAGTCAGGACGGTGCTAACCCGGCCACGTAGTTTCAGCGACCAGGCTCGCCCTAACCCGCCTACCAACTAAAAACCTCACCGAGCCACCTCGCCTCAGGTCGAAGGAAGGCCCCGGCCAGCAATACGCTATTTCATCAGTAGCCTTCCCCCGGGGGTCGGAGCGTGAGCCCCCCGATGCACCAGTTCGTCAGCTTGGGAGAGGACGTGCCAGGGCGGCGGCCGAGATACGTCAGCCGCCGCCTTGTCCACCCCGGGGTAGCGCCGTGAAAAACACCGCACGCCCCCCCGCGCTCCTTTAGGGCAGGAGGCGAGCGCCGAACTTACCCGTTCTGCGCCAACCCCCTACCCAAGGTCCAGTGGTCCCGAGGGGACCGACCGGGCCTACCTCCTATCCTCGTGTGGCCGGCACGCCGGATGAGCGGAGACCCCTACTCATCGGGCGGCCCAACAGCCGGGGTCCTCGTCTCCTAGGCATCCCCGAGCGCAGGGGCAGCCGGAAACGAGGCCCAGGATCGCCTAATGACCCCCCCCTGGGGAGTCACTTCGCGGCCCTGTCTCCGAGGATAGGCGACCCCGGGGGAGAAGGCGTCAACGTCCTCTCCGCCCGGGGTCTCAACGCCTTTCTGAGAGGCGTGCTCGAGTCTCGTCCCACTCGCTTCTCCCGTTGCGGGAGAGGGAGGGGCTCGAGCACCACCTTCGCCTGGGGGAGGTGCGCGGCGCTCGGACTGTCGAGCGCCTCGCACCTCTTTTTAGTCGGCGGACTCGTCCGGAGCCCCGATGCTCCGGACGACTCCGACGAAATCTCTATCACTCCCGTGATGAAGGCCTCATCGGCTGAGGCCTCCGCCACGAGAGGGGTCTCCTCCATGTCTATATCGGCCACTGGCCCCCCGCCACACCACCATCTTCGGCCTGAGCGCCGGGCGGGGTGGGAGGCGAAGGAGTCAGCCGCCGGTCTTCTTCTGAGGCTCCACTCTCCTCCCGCTGCGGAGGATGGGGAGCCCTCTTCCCCGGTCGAGGAGCCGGGAGAACCCTGGCGCACTTTTTGCCGCCAGGGCGGTGATTATGCGCCTTACCTTTGGAGGCACACTCCGGGCAGAACGGCCTACTCGCGCATTCTGCCTGGGTGTGCCCCTCCCCCCCACAATTGAAGCAGCACCGAGCCCTGTCGACACCGCCAGGGCACCGGTGCTGCGTGTGCCCCTGAGCTAGGCAGCAGAAGCATCGCTGCGGAGGTGCCTTGAGCACCTCCACGCGAGCCGCTACCCAGCCCAGGGT
Source organism: Solenopsis invicta (assembly GCF_016802725.1). Lineage (NCBI taxonomy): Eukaryota > Metazoa > Arthropoda > Insecta > Hymenoptera > Formicidae > Solenopsis > Solenopsis invicta. The sequence continues at coordinate 21,834,614 of NC_052665.1, forward strand.
CACACTCCCCGCTCGGGCGAACCTCGCAGCGGCGGCAACCGGGCACTGCACTATGACAGAGCCCAGCCCCCGCCGACTGCGCACCACTCGACCCACCCTAAGGTCCGCCACGAAACATTCCCCGGAGTCCGCGACCGCCGTGGCCACCTCCTCCGGGGTAACTGATTCATCGAACCCGGAGATGCGGATCCCCACCCTCCTAAGAGGGCATGAGATCCGCACGTCCGGGCCCCCCGCGACGCGCCTCATCTCCGAGGCCAGCCTCTCCGCGGCTGGCCTGTTGTCTTCACCGGGGATCTCCAGGAGGAGACCCCCGGTCTGGGCTCGGCGAACCCGGAGCCCTCTTCCCCCTTGCGGCAATATGTCCCCAACGACGATGGACTCGCGAGCTCGCCGCATTACTTTCGCGTATGAGGCGTCGTTCCCAGTCACCGTCAACAGAATCGCCGATGACTTGGGGACGCGCGTCCCTATCTTCCTCGCCGCGAGGATGTTGCTTCGCGGCGGACCTTCTTGCTTCTTCTTCTTCTTCTTGCGCGGCCTGGTCGCCGGGGGGGCGGTAAGTACCGCTACCCCCGACGGCCGACCCGGGACTAGGCCGCGCCGTGGCCTGGGGGAACACCCCCAGCCGCTCTCCGCAGGTCGAGTGGGGGGGCTCTACGGCCCCCTTTGTCCACCCTCCTTCTTTTTCTGGTGCCGACGACCTCGACCCAGCTCCGATCGCTCGCAGGCGGGCGCTGCCGCCAGCACTGCGGGGGGCGCGGGAGGCTCCTTCGGCGGAGCTCCCGCTCTCCCCTTTCCCCCTACCCCTTCTTCTTCCTTTTACTGCTCCTGGCGTCGGTGGGAACGGCGGCCGGGACAGCCCCCGTCTCCATCCGCGCCAGGCGCCTCTCCAGGCCCTCCACCGTCGCCGTCAGCCGCTCCAACGTCCCCAGCACTCGCTCCTCGAAAGGAGAAGAGCCGGGGGCAGAAGCGACCGACGGGGGCGGCAGGGGGGAAGGAGACTTTCTCCTCGATGTCTGCGGAGCAGCCGCAGACGAGGAGGGGCCGCTCTGTAGCATGAGGGCGCGTTTAGCTACCCCCAGCTGGCCCCTCAGTTCAGCGACTTCAGCCCGGAGGGAGCGAACCTCCTCCTCCCGGGCCGCGGTCGTCACATCTTCTTGCCCATCATCTCGCCCGAGACGGCCCATGGCGCGGTACGCCAGCGTCATGAGCGCCTCCCGGGCGAGATGGGTGTTTAATTTCATACGACCCGACAGGTTGTCCGACAGTGGGCAACCCGTCGAGGCCTTATTTCGCGCCCCCTCGACCTCCCGGAGCCACCCATCAGCCAATCCGGCTAGATCGGTGGTCGTACTCCGGGAGATCACTCCCAGTTGGCGGTCCACGTATCGTCGCTGGTCCGGCGTGAATAGGGTCGGGGGGATCCTGATACGCTGCCGAGGCCGCGCACCATTCGCCCCCGTTCCCTCTCCCTCCGACTCAGAGCTCCGGATGACGTTGGCTCTGAGTCGGCGGGCCCTAAATCGCTCCAAAGGAACCCCATGGAGCCGGTCCTCTGTGTCCGCCCCGTCGGACAATGGGGAGGGGGACCTGAAGGGTCCACTCCCGTCCAAGCGGGGTCGGCCACGGGCGCGCCTACTTCTAACGTGAGTCGGAAGGTCGGTTCCGTCTCCCGGAACATCCGGGATACGGACACGGCCCTCCGACTCATCCAAATCGATGACCGGCTCCAGGGGGTTCCCGGTCATCGGCTCCTCCTCCTCCTCTCACCGATCCACGTCCATGGGCTCAGCATCGAGCTGAGAGAGCCCCTGCCGCCTCCTACGAGGCGGGTCAGCGAGGTTCTCCCCGCTCAAGCCTCCCCCGCGGACGCGGATCGGCGTCGATCCCTCTTTTACACTTGGTGGTGGTGCGAAGACCACCAATTCAAAGAATCGGGTCCACGTGGACCCTGTGGCGCTACAATCCTGCCGACCGCCGCCCGTCTTGCGACGACCGTCGGCCAGCAGGATCGAATCCTCCCCCGCGGACCCGGTCAGGACTCCGGCCCAGCGAGCCCTCTCCTCCGGCGTTAATTCGCTGAGGGGGGCATATCCCTCCTCCTGGTCTTCTGAGGAGGAAGAGGACCCCCCCGTAAATTCCCCCCCTCCCCCTCGGAGTCCTCTCCCTCGGACAGCTCTCCTTCGAGCTGCTCGAGGGCGAGGAACCGATCTATTGCGTCGCGGGCCTCGGGCCCGAGGCGCTCCCGCATCTGCAAGAGCGTCACCCGGCGCGACCTCCACGGCTCATTAAGACAAGCACGAACACTCATCACCACAGTAGCCCGTTTGTCGGCGGAGCCTGTGGGCACCCCGCGCGACAGCCCGTCGATTGATATCGACAAGGGGGCACCCGGGACCCTAGTCCCCCCTTGCCGGCCCTGGGGTATCCGACCCCCCCTGCGCGGTAAGTTATCTTCATCCTTGTCCATGTATTTCATAATAGGGTATTTTTTCGTGAGGGGAACCCCACCCTCGTTCCGAGGGGTACTACGGGTCGGCGTTCGGGGACCACCGACCCGAGGCGAACCTAATGGACAACACAAAACATCACACGCGCCGACCAGGGAAGAACAGAAAACAAAACCTAGGTGCACGCGGGTAAGCGCACACCCGGGATGACCCACGATCGACGCGTATCAGACAATGGACTGCGGCGGGCAGACGGGACCCCCGATCCCGGCAGGTACCCACAGCGATCCCCCGACCAGAGGTCTCGGCAAGAGCTAACACCCCCCACGACGATGCCCCCGCGCTAACGAGGAACATCCCCGAGAGGTAGCGTCAGTCGCACCGGTGTACGAGCTGATCCTAGGCCCGAGGGCCCGGTGCCGATGCACCCGGGCTAGCCGGAGACATCGACAACCAGCGGGTCAACACGCGGGATTTAACCATCGACCGGAAGATCGCTCCAGGATTCCGCAAGGAGAAGGCGACCCGACCCCCCGCCGCGACGAACACCGTACATTAAACACAGTACACACCACCATGGCGTCTGAGGCGCGAAAACACGACACTCAGACGCCGCCTCCTTGATTTTTTATAGAGGTTGACTCCTCGCGACCCGGGCGGTGAAGCCAAGGTCCCCGGTCCATCCCGCACGTAATTTCAGCGCGTGATGGATTACGGTGTGTCAGCTCGGGCGCCAGGGTTGCTGAGATCCCTGAATCTACGGCCTACGAGAGACCGCAGACCCCTAGCGAGCTCGGGAAACCGCAAGAACGCCAATTCCTGTATCTGGAGTCGTTCCGCAGCCTCGGAAGGCCCCGAAACGACTCCAGACCCCTACGGAAAATTTACCGTATTTAAAATTAGAAAGTGCAAGATTTTTTAATTATTTTTGCATGTCATCAACACAATTTGAAGAATTATTACAAATAGTTGCTCCAAAACATCATAAAGACATTTTTAAGAAAGCCTGTTAATGCTGAAGAACGTTTATGTTTAACTCTAAGGTATATTTTATTAATTAATTGTTTAAGCTTACAGAAATATGAAACTGGCACACAAAACAATGCAAAATGATAGATATATAAAAATATATACAAATATATTTGAAAAATATATATATTTTTATTTAAAAACTTTATTATATTTACAACTGTTTTAATATTACATACATTATAGATATTTGGCTTCTGGCGACTCGATGGTGTCAATATCTTATCAATACTTATTAGGATGTACAACAGTAAGCAATATTATATCTGAAACATGCGAAGTAATTTGGAATGAGTTATGCCCAATTGTTCTTCCACCTTCTTTATCGAAAAAAGATTGGAAAAGTATTGCAGCAGACTTTGATCAACGATGCGATTTCCCTCACTGTATCGGTGCTATTGATGGAAAACACATTGTTATTCAAGTATTTATTTCAACAATATTGTCACATATACAATATATAAATATATATTTCATTGTTATTATAATATACTTTTTCAGTGCCCTAATAATGCTGGTTCCATGTATTACAATTATAAACATAGCCATAGTATCGTTTTAATGGCAGTATGCGATGCTAACTATATGTTTACATTTGTTGACATTGGAGCCTATGGTAGACGCAGCGATGGTGGAATTTTTAAAGAATGCCAATTTGGCAAAAAATTTGAACAAAATAAAATGAACGTGCCAGAAGCAGAGGATATTTCTAGAAATGGTCCCAAATTGCCGTATTGCCTTGTTGGAGATGAAGCATTTCCTTTAAAAGAATATTTGCTTCGACCATACTCAGGAAGGGGCGGGCTGACTAAAGAAAAAAATATATTCAATTATCGACTAAGTCGTGCCAGACGAGTGATTGAAAATACATTTGGTATTCTTGCCTGTCAATGGCGAATACTGAGAAAGCCAATAATTGGCAAAGTAGAAACTGTTGAAAGAATTGTGCAAAGCATTGTGTGTTTGCATAATTGGTTACGAAAACAGGACATAAACAAAAATGAATACATAACTACAAGTATGATCGATCATGATGGTCCTAATGGTTTTATACCTGGTTCTTGGAGAATGGTTGTTGAAAACGGTTCTGGTTATCGTGAGGTACAAAGAGCAGGGGCATATATGAGTACTCGGAAAAGTATGGAAGTGCGAGAAAATTTTTGCGAATATTTTAATAATGACGGATCTGTATCATGGCAAGATGATTATGCTTAATTGTAAAATACACAAAGTAATTTGTAAATTTAATAGGATTTTCTTGGTTTATTTTTAATTAGTTTTAATTTTATTAGCTTATTTTATAAAAAAAAAAGATTCTATGTAGACCCAAATGTATGTTTCATATTCTTTTTATATTATTCATTTTCTGTAAATGTTAAAATAAATGACTTCGATAAAACGTTTAGTTTTTTTAAATACCAACTTTTTATTCTTGTAATACATAACTCGTATATAACTCGTAATTTAATAGTATAAAGTACAAAAATATAAAATAAGACATGCTTAACATAATTAAAGCATTTAAAAACAAACATTAAATAAAACTTTGTGCTTTAAACTTTTCAAAACAAAAACTTTAAGTAATAATTACTAAGTATTTGATAAATCTTTTACGAGATCGTAAGTAAACTGAAAAATTCTTTGTGCTGCATCATCTAACACTTGTGGAAGTTTCCTTAATCGTCTCTCAACTACAGACACAATTGCGTCCACATCATCGTCTTGTGGAGGAGCAGGCAAAGTAATCGGTGGCTGCATATTTCTTTGGCAAAAAGCATCAGCAATTCTATTAATTGCTGTAGAATTGTCTCCCTTTTTATTCTTGCCTTTCCTATTGCGTTCTAAAAAATGTATAATATAAAATATAATATATATGTATATACATTACATATTAAAAAAAAAAAAAAATTGAATAGATAGAAAATTAGATGACACATACTTTGCTATCTATTTTGTTCCCAATCTTCAATAGTAATGTCAATTGATTCTTCTGCATCTTCAAAATTAGTATCTGTTGAATCTTCCGTGTTTATTGACACATTTGATTTGGTTCTGTTAACATTTGTAAAACAGTGTTACATATTTAAAATGTATAAATATTTTGCTGTTGAAAATTGAAAAATGTTGACATTTTTATATTGCTCTGGAAGAATGTAATAACATACGTTTTTTACAAACAAGAATCACGCAAAAATGATAAATTATCGTAATGTTGCCACTTGCTTTTCTTAGCGGGTCTTTCGGATCCACTCGCTAATGATTCACCACTAATAATTCTTCTGTATGTATCATGCAGTAATTTGAACTTGGTTTTAGCCTCGATATCTGACAGTTTGCCTAGAAAACATTGTATCTCATTAATTATTTTATTAATGAAATCTCAGTTTGATATTATTCTTATAATAATTTCATTATTTTAACTGAATTGCCAATTTGAATTACCATTTAAGGCTTCGGAAACTTCTTTCCATAATTGTGCAACCGCTTTTCTGCTGCGACAAGATAAATCAATTTGTGGATTCCACAAAGCTTCGCGTGCATGAACTTCTAAAATTAATTGTTCCTCGATTTGCAGCAAATTCTCCTTTTCTGCGATATTTAACTTTTTTCTTACGTTTTTTCTTTTATTCGTTGATTCCAAATCTTCTTGAACTATAATTTCTGAATCGTTAACTAAACTACGCCTTAATATAGTTCCATCTGCTACAAATTATTATAAAATATTATAAGAAATGCTTTTAAATAAGATAATAATCATTTACACGAATTTTACTTACTACATATTGGATAAAAATAATTGTTTTTATCCAAGTGACACTTATCGAAGCCTTGAAGGCACATGTGATTACCTACCTCATTCATGTCGCATATGGTTTCACATAACCCACAAGTTGCAACTATGTTTATCTGAGATACATTAATCACAATTGAAAACAATAAGGAAACAATTATTTCATGCTGCAGAAGGATATATTATATACATATATATACTTACTTCTACATTTTCGTTTGTAGATTGTTGTAAAAGTTTTTCCAAATGATACATGTTCGACGAATGGTTTCTAACTAACTTTAAAAAAAAAAGTAAAGCGTCGTGAATCTGTTGTATAGATCCGAATTCATAAACGTTCTCAAACTTATTCTGAAATTAAGAAACGACTATGAATTCGGATCTTAGGTTACATGACGCTTATTAAAGAAACAAACCGAAATGAAGGTTATGTATTGCGATATCGACTTCGCGGTAGCACTGTTCACATCGCAGAGCGTTTCAGCGTCAAACGCTTGTAGTTGGAACTGTTCCATCTACAAAATTTTAGCCGCTAAAGTAAAAGCGACAAATTTGTCGCTCGAAACGGCTGATTCGAGCGGCTCGTGAAATCGCACCTTAACTATCGTCACGAGCAATTAACGTAGTTGCACCACGCTTGTGAGTGCGGTCGCAATGTATATGTGTTTAAAAGCGTGTATTGCCCCTTTGTTGCCTTATAACTTCTTCGCATCGATCTTGCATGTTGATACACGGACGCATCAATTCTTGGGGGATATTGTTCCATAATTGTCGAAGTTTATGTACCAATGCTGCTAATGTTACAGGTGGCATCTGGAGGTGAGTGGTTGTTCGTGGTGGTCTTTCCAAATTTTGCAGTTGCCGTCCAAGAATATCTCACAAATGTTTGATGAGATTAAATTGGACTCATTGGTGGATAATCAAGGGTCGAGATGTTATTTGACTTGAGGAAATGACGTATGAGGACAAGCATTGTCCTACATCAATAAAAATCTTTTTCTAATTCTATCACTTATTGGGAACACATGCGGACGTAAGACTTCTACGATGTATGAAATGTAATCCTGACGGCGGTATTACTACTAATTATATTGGGAAAAATAATATTCCTGCCTATACCATTACTGAGCCACCATGGAAAGCTCTTACTCGAGCTACATTTTGTTAATGGTATCGAATATTGCGACAACGCCAAATCCGATGACAACGATCATTTCCGTAAAGGTAAAATCGTGATTCGTCCGTGAATAACACGCAACTCTATTGTTTTTCGATCCAGTTTACGTGCGTCTGTGCGTAAATTAAACGCGATAATGGTTCAATGTTAACGCTGGAACTCTTACACGACTTCTTGACAGGAGACCGGACTCGTGAATTCTTCGGCGGATTGTGTCGATACTCACATTACTCTCGAGAATATCACGCATATCATCGCATATTTATCGAGCAACTACTCTCGGATTACGCAATGTAAATCATCCTATCTTCTGCCCTCGATATTACTTGCCTACGTGCCTTGTCCTTGTCTTCTACAAAAATTTTGTGTCTCCTGGTCCGAGTCCATGTGCGACTTACGCTAGATTAGGTTATATCCAGGAATCTCGCCATATACCGCTAACTGTTACCTTCCTCGAGAAGAATAACAATTTGCGCGGCTTGTATTTCTTTAATCGGTCTTCGAGGCATCAGAAAATTTTTTTACTACACGTGTCTGCACGACAATAAAACTGACCAAACAATTTTAACAAGATTTTATGTTAATAAATTGTCAAAATATTTAAGATAGACTCGGCAATATTAAAATTAAAGAATAAAACGTAGGAAATGCTAGTCAAACGCGATAGTTGGTCAATAATAATAGTACATATATTATGCTGTCAGTACATAAATATGAATACAAATATCGGACGCGTTTCCGATCAATTTTCCTTGAAGTCATTCTCAACAATAATTCTAAATTAACAAAATCATATATGCTAATAATTGTGTAAGATAGTGGTCGCGTTGAACAAAAGAAAAACGTTTTATATTCAGCATACGTTGTCTCCGACTTGAGAACGAGAAATTGACACGCCATTAAGTCGTTTCTAGGTGTTCAAAAATTCTAAGTAAATTTTCACATAATGATCCATCAATGTTGACCACCAAGATGGACATATGAGCAATCATGCCGTAATCAGCACTGTCAATTCAAGCAATTTTGTAAGGTGTTAACGTCACATCGTAATAAATTACCACAGATTTTTTTTTTTAAAGATGTCATTAAGTCGGAAATAATAAAATCAATAAATATAATAAATAGAGTGGCACAGAGGTAGTCAGTGTTTTCTCGTCAAACGCACGAACACAAATAAAATTCTGGAATTCCATTTGTGGAATTCCAGAATGGAATTCTTTCTCATTTGTTCAAGAATTTTTGATAAAATATATTATTATTGTAAACATAATTTTAAATACTCAGCAAAACATGATAACTCAATCTATAGCAAATTATTGCACAAATTAGATTGCTTGTTAATTGCTATTACGTTGCCTTTTATTTAATGTGACAAAAATATTTTAGTCAATTCAGTATAAATACGAGTTTTAATGTTGAGCAAATGTAGAAAGATTATTAAAGTCAATCTATAATTATATTTACGGGACAGAGCGACGCTTTCTTTCTATTAAATTCTTTCATTTCGGGCAAAAATGCATCAATGGACTACATTCTTATCAAAACTAAATTCACATAATTGTCTTTACAGGTGTATTCCGAATTACGCATGAAGCGCATGGATTGCAATATTGATGCGCAACGTTTTGAAATTGTTTCGTTTTTTAAATGCACGCATAGAACGCATGAAGCGCTTACAGAATTCGGAACAATGTTCTGTGCGACTGAGTGTTTCTTATGCGTTGAGTGGATTCCTATAAGCGCACAATATTATTTCCATCCATCCATCTTATGGCGCTACAGCCCGTATTCGAGCCCTGACTTCTTTCATCTCTCCTCCTCCATCGTCCCTGTCCTTAGCTCTTTCCCTCTATCTTCCTTAAGTTCTCCACTATTTCCTCCTACCATCTTTTTCTGGGTTTTCCAGCCGGTTTCTGTCCTTCCATTCTTGACACTAATACTCTTCTAGGCAGCTTTCGTTTTGGCATTCTAGCAACATGTCTCGCCCAATGTAGTTTGGAGTTTTACGAAGTTGAAAAGTGATGTATCCTGACATTGTTGATACAATTCTTGATTGTACCTAGGTCTCTAAATCCCATTTTCATTTTTTGGACTCAATATTTTCCGGAGTATTTTCCTTTCAAAGGCGTCAATGTCGTTTGTGATCTTATTTGTTAAGCCCCACGCATCCATATGTTATTATAAGTTTCACCATGCTTTTGTATATCCGGATTTTATTGTTTGCGTGGACATCTCTCGATTTAAAGATGTGTAACAAAGCAAAATAGGCTCTATTGGCCTGAGCAATCCTGCGGATTTCTAGCTCCTCCCTTCCATCTCGTAATACTTTCTCCTAAGTTCTTAAACTCGTTTACTCTTTCCAAATTGTCATTTCCTATTACTACGTTTGGGAGAATCTGTTTAGTTGCTGCATCTAGTTTGGGTCAAGATCTTTGTTTTTTCGAGGTTATATTCAGGTCTATTCAGATCTCTTCCGCTCCATCCTGCAATTCCATAAATGTATCCTTTGCCATGGCTATTTATCTCCCCATTATATTAATGTTGCCTGCGTACGCCGTAATTAGAGTTGATTTATTGATTAATATATTACTAGGATTTAACCTAGATAGTAATGTATTGATTAATATATTACTAGGATTTAAATAGTAATATATTACTAGGACATTTTTCTTATTACATGTTTCAAGGACACATTAAATAATACCGGAGCTAGTCCATCGCGATGTTTCAATCTTTGAGCAATTTTAAATGGGTCGGTCAGTTGATTCTGTATCCTCACGTGTACTTTAATGCCTATCATTGTTGCTCGTACTAGGTTTATTAATTTTTTTGGTATTCCAAATTAACCTAGGATATGATTAAGTTTCTCTTTTTTTGATCGAGTTATAAGCTTGGCAAAAGTCTACAAAGATCTGATGGACATCGATATTAAATTTCCATGCTTTCCTCAAAATCTCCTTTACACTGAACAGTTGACCTATTGTCAACCTCCCTGGTCTAAAATCAGATTAGTACTTACTGACAGCACTGTTCTCCGTGTACTTACGCAGTCTTCGTCTTAAGATGTACGTGAATACTTTATATGCTGTACAGAGGAGGAAAATGCCGCGGTAGTTTTTGCAGTCTAATTTGTCGCTTTTTTTGTGTATTGGGCAAATTATACTTCTTTTCCAGCTTTCAGGCATCTCGTCTTCTGTCTATATTTTAACTATGAGGTCGTGCAGATGTTGTAGCAGTATATAGCTTCCTTTTTTTTATACAGCTATGCAGGTATTCCGTCAAACCTGGGGCTTTGTTATTTTTTTGGATTTTGATTGCCTGTTTAACTTTCTCCAGTGTTGGGGAAATTTTCTCCGACTCTGTAAGCTCCTGGACTGTGTTTGCGATTCTCCTTGTTGGTTGTGGTTGTATGTGGCTCCATTTCATCCAGTTTAATTAGTATAATCAGTAGGCGTTTTTTAAGATACACTTTGTATATTGTATAACTTTTGAATGTAATAATTGTAAAGTTAATGAATACTTTATGCATAATAATTTAAATAAATTTTGAAAAACTATATGTGTAGAACATTTTCATAATATTCCATGAATATTAAAATATTTTAATATCATAAAATTATTTTAATTTATAATAATATTTGTATAATGTTTGTTTAATTTTAAAAATATTGTAGTGCTTATAGGATTGAAATACAGATCTTATAAAAAAAGATTTTTATAAAATATTAAAAAGGTTTTATTTAAAACATATTAATCTTTTTTGCGAGTTTCTTTAAAAATAAGTAACTACTTCGTTTTTCTCTTTGATAAAAATACGAAAAAATAATGCTTGATTTAGTATGTCCAAGCTTGTCGATTTTCTCGTGTATTTTATGTTTGATATGCAATCGGTACAATCTGAACGTGTTCCAAATTATATTAAGAGTACAAATTGAAAACCGCCGTTTTTCAGTAGATGGCGCCAGCGGTAAATGCTGGCGCCAAACGTTAGATCAAAAATTTTAAATGTAAGGTTGGGCATCTGGCAACAATTTCTTATCATTTCAGTTGTGAATTTTTATCGGCGTTATATATTTTTTTGTGATCGAAAATGTCGAAATTTGTGCCCAATAAGCGTCATTTGCGGGAAGTTTTGCTTTTTGCCTTAAATTCGAAAAAATCTGCGGCTGAGGCGCGTTGAATGATTGTAAAAACTTATGGTGAGGCTTACATTAGTGAAAGAACGTGTCGAGAATGGTTCCAACGCTTCAAAAGTTGTGATTTCGGCGTAGATGACAAGGAGCGTCCCGGACAGGTGAAAAAGTTTGAAGACGCACAATTGGAAACATTACTGAATGAAGATTCATCTCAAACGCAACAGGAGCTTGCAGATTCATTGGGCGTGACTCAACAAGCTATTTCACATTGTTTGAAAACCATGGGAATGATCCAAAAGCATGGACACTGGGTGTCATACGAATTAAAGCCGAGAGACGTCGAACGGCGTTTTTTCGCGTGCGAACAGCTGCTCCAACGGTAAAAACGGAAGGGTTTTCTGCATCGCGGCCATGCATCAACATCGACGGCCAAGCCAAACATCCATGGCTCGAAGCTCATGCTGTGTATTTGGTGGGACCAGCTTGGCGTGATTTATTATGAGCTGTTGCAACCGGGTGAAACCATCACAGGAGCTCGCTACCGAACACAACTAATGCGTTTGAGCCGAGCATTGCAGGAAAAACGGCCATAATACGAGCAAAGACACGAAAAAGTGATGTTGCTGCACGACAACGCGCGGCCACATGTTGCTCAGGTCGTTAAAACCTATCTGGAAACATTGAAATGGGACGTCTTACCTCATCCGCCGTATTCTCCTGACATCGCCCCTTCAGATTACCACTTGTTCCGATCAATGGCGCATGGCCTGGCTGAGCAGCACTTCCATTATTACGAAGAGGCCAAAAACTGGGTCGATTCGTGGATCGCCGCAAAAGACGAGCAGTTTTTTCGACGTGGGATACGTATGCTGCCCGAAAGGTGGGAGAAAGTAGTGGCCAGCGATGGACAATACTTTCAAGAATAAGTATGTAACCATTTTTCAACAATCAATCCTCAAATTTTGACAAAAAACGGCGGTTTTCAATTTGTACTCCTAATACAAAAAACTCATATACCACATCAACGCATCAACTGTCTTAAGTCGAAAGAGAAGCAGTCAATGCGCTGGGAGGAGTGCTAAGAATTCAATACATTTAGTACACTCTATTCATAGTTATCTCGAAACGCTTTTTAAGCGCGCAATAGCTAATTCGGAACGACTTTCTATGCACTCTACACGCTTCATGCGTAATTCAAAACGCAACCTATACCTACAGCATTTAAGCTGATGTTTTTAAATTAAATAATACAATAATAAAAAGAAACGGGAATGCCCTCTCTCTCGTCCCGCACCTTTCTCTTTTCTTCCTTTTGAATTTAGCCTTCCAATATAGATTATAGTTCACTGATATAACCAAATTTGCTATAAAGCTGCGTGGAATGCGGACAGAAACTGTTAAGATTTTCATACGTAATTGCTATTTTTCTGTAGATAAACTCTGTAAATTTGTGTATTAGAACAAGTAACATTCCATTAGAAACCAATAGAAAATTATATCTGTTTCTAATTACTTTCAATGAAAATATTTATTAGGGAATAGGGTTTATTGCAATAGTTTTATTACTCTCATTTCTTATTTTAAAACAAATTGTCTTGCAACGCTCATCCAATTCGACAATATTACAGCTGAGTAGCTTTTGCAAAAATGAGGAAAAGAACAAAAAGAGAACAAAAATTAAGAAAATAATTTATTTTTAAAAGTTAAAGATAACATTATCAGCGTAAGCCATAAAATCACTGTTAAGTCTGATTTATGAAGGTCGTAATCGTTAACTAAGGCCAAAACTAGTAAAATTCAACATTAGAATTTCAATGCGTTCTTTTATAGTCAATTCAGACATATCAAATTATGTCTATTTAACATTATCGCGTTTATATCAATTAAATTACCGATTTACATTTTTAATAGTTAAAAATGTAAATAAATTATCGATATGTTACCATTATCGATATGTTACCATAAAAGTTCTTATCGTATGAACATGAACTTATTTTGACAGCTGACCCAACGACTATCGTAACATCTTGTTATTAAATTGATATTTTGTTGAAAACATTAATTGTGCATATGTAATGTACAAATATGTTTCCTATAGTAATAATTTCTTAATATAAACGTTATTGCGTATTTATATGACAACTTTAATGTCAAGAGGTACCCTTGTGATACCTTTGTCATGTCACCATGCCTGAGCGCGCGAAATGTCAGCTCAGTGATTCGTAAATTTTAATCGCGAATAATTTGAAAACCATTATACCCTCGACATTTTTGTATTAGGATTTTCTTCTTAGAATTTTCCAAAAAATCCGGTCTTAAAATGGGATGCGAGCTTTCTGGGACACCCTGTATATATATATATATATATATATATATATATATATATATATATATGTACTAAAACATTTCAAATTTCAAGTCCTCATATTGGAAATCGACATATTAACGATCTTACAAACAAGTTTATACATACGCGTCCAATAGATAGTCACGCGCGTTTCAAACTTTAAACGCGTTTTCTTCAAAACCAGGCCTTTAAAACAACGTGCAATATAACTCAAAAAATATTCAACCCATGTAACTGCGACGATGCATGTTTATTTTTCACTGTATTCTCCGCCGGAAGGACTAATAAAATTTGCAAGAATAACTATCCAAACTATTTTTTTCACATGATAAAAATGAAAATTTTATGCAAAAATTCGACATTTTTTTCAAAACTGCGTAAAATTTTTATTTTAGTACTTTTTACTATCGGAGTTTACTCCTTCCGGTGTGTAATTTTATCGAAAAAACAGATTTGTCCTATTTTTTATTTTAAGATGAGATAAAAAAATACTGCATTGCACGCCATTTAACTTTTTCGAAAACCAGGACTTGGAGAGCGAGCGTCATTACACCGCTATATTTGAACTAATTTGGTTTAACAAATTTTTTTCTACATTTACAAATTATAAGAAGTATGTGAGAAAAGTTATGGACAGTTCATTAAAAGTCTTGTGTCGCAAAATAATTTATGAAAATCAGCTTTCTTTTGGCCGATTACTTGACCTTCCCTCCTTAAGATAAATAGGTTACAAATGTTTTATGCAAAATGCAAAATGTTAGTAAAACGCAAAATGTCATACTTAAATGCAAATTTTTAATGTTATTCAAAATACAAAGTATGTAATACTTAAGTACAACATGTCTGCATATTTAAATGGAAAATATCAAACTTAAATAAAAAATATATACACTTACTAAATCCAAAATATATCTTATTCTACATTTTATGTAAAAGTATTAATCTTTTGGTAGTTGTTTAGAATAGTTACTCCACCTTCGATTTGGATAAAATTAGGCTCATTTGACGCATTTTCACTCAAAATGAACAAATCTGGCAGAAAAAAGTGTCGCTCTGCCACGCAAACCGAGATATGAAGCGTTAAAGTTGGAGATTGTACAGATTAGGATACCTGTCATCTCGACGTAATGTAGCGACTCGAGCATGCGCTATGGTCACGTTTGCATGTTAGTGACCGCATGCGCAGGCGTTTTAATAATTTTGTGGTAGAAATGTGCACAAAATTTGAACGAAGAAACAAATAAAACCAGTCAATAAACAGTGCCTGCACGTGCCTGCCACATCTAAAATGTCACTAACATTGTTACAATTTGGACACCTTATAGATATAAGGAAAAACTAGAGAAGAATTAAGAAATCAATTTCTTAATTCAACACAGTATTTTGAAAAATATAGTTAAGTGTAGGCAATGTGGCAGTGATGTAAATATCAATAAAGAAACGCTACTGTATCGATGTCAAAAACGATACCACATCCGGAGAAAGCAATGGAGGCTTATTGGAAGGAAAGCTTGTCTTCCTATACATGGGGCGTGTTGTTTTTGAAAAAAATATGTTACTTCGTGTAAGTATCTAATTATACTCCACTATTAGTTATATTGCAAGATTATGAATACAAAATTGACAGCAGAAATCGAATAACATGTCAACAGGCTTTGCTGACAGATCCTGAGCTTAATACATACACAGATGGCCATGGATCTGCTGCCATTTGCTCAAATTTGCTGTCACTCTATGCGCAAAGTGCACGCAATTTTTGCTATCGGTTCATATGTCATTTTCTTTCAAATTTTTCCTGTTACTTTCTGTCACATTTGAAATATAATTTCAGATTTTTATTAGAGAAGAAGAAATTAATTCTTTAAATGAAAAAATAAAAAGTATACAAAATATTCAGAATATTTTTGAAAAATTAACCAATGTTTGGACATGTTATCCATGTAAAGAAGTCAACAGTGAAACCTGGTACTTGTAAACATTTTTTAATTACTACGCATTTTAATTTTTTAAAATAATATAATATGTAAAAAGCTATTTATGAATTTTTTATGCGACTTATTTGTGTGTAAAATCTTGTATGTAAAACGAAAGATCATTAATTTATGTTTATTTATAAATAAAAATGCCTTTTATTTACAACCATGTGTGCCAAAACTATTAAGCATCTTATAATTCTCAAGTGATTCACCTTATAAATTTTAAATTATTCTAAATTGTGATAGAGGCAAGCAAAGATAAAACTGTATATACTTTTAAGTAGTTATAAATATTGACTACATAAAAATATATACAGTTTTATTTTTTCTTGCCTTTATCACAATTTAGAATAACTAGAAATTTATAAGATGTCCAATACTTTTGTCACTCATATAAGATGTCTTATATTAATAACAATGTAAAATTGAGTAGCATATTATTTAGATAGGAAAAACAGCAATTTTTTGCTAAAAAAAACAATTTTTCAGAAAGAAACAAAAATTTTTCTATTTTTTTCCAGCGACTTAAATAAAGCGATTTTTTTAAAACTATTAATCTCTGTAAGAAACACTTATTGTTTCGTGTACAGCTCGTGAGCCTGATTATGTTATTATTTATAGATTTCATTCAATTCGACCTCACAAATACTTAATTCGCAACTACAATGTTTGTGTATTTCATAATTTTATGTTATAAAAAATTGTTTTATTGTTTTGCCGTTATTTTGTAGGTAAGAAAATATACAATTACAGAGAAAATGTTTTGCATTAGTATATATAAAAAATCTCCTTCCTGTTATAAATTTCTTTACAATCACTTGCCCTGTCCTGCAATAAGCATAAAATCTGAATTAAGCAGTATACCATTAAAAGCCAAATGTACCCGGATCGTGATAAAGTTTCTAAAATATACTTGTAAGGATATTCAAGACAAAAGCGAAAAAGACGTAGCGCTTCTATGGGACCAGATGTCATTACAACGGAAGTGTCCCGGTTAGACAGACCCGATTAGACACCACCAATCATAGCGGCCGATGCCTAGAGTATTTCCGTTGGTTGAGTTAGATTAGATTACGTGAGTGGTGATGTCCAATTGGGTTTGTGCGCAACTGGGCCTCACCCATTACAACCTGTTTTGTTATACAATAAGATTGAAGATAAAATCATCGGATTCGAGGATTGGGGAATGTGCAAAACACGAAAAATGGCTGATCATGCAATTACATTTTACTTTAGATGTTTGAAAACGGGACAAAAAATGCCGTTGGGCTATGGTTTTTATGAAAGTGTTACAAAAACATCTAAATTAGTATGCTGCATTAAGCAATTGTTGGCAAACAACATCATTTCTGGATTCATTCCTGTAGCAACAGTCTGTGATCAGGATGCTACTAATATTGCTGCAATAAATTCATTGTAGATAGTAATTCGATTCGTGCGAAAAAGAATTTGCTTCCAAGTAAATGCAAATCATCCGAATAGTCACATTGTCCACATATTATTTGTGCTATAATAGTACAATAAATTCAAAAAAATTTCGCAATAATAAATTGTCGGAATATTGTACAATTTATATTTTTCCAAAAATAAATAAAATTAGTTTTTACCATAATTAATGTTTATATCATTTGAAATTGAAAGATCTAATTTAAAAATGTTAAATATTAGTGACAATAATATTTGACAATGATATGTGACAGTAATATGTGACAACAATAATATTAATATAATATACTAATAATAGATATAAAAACTTTTCAAAAATTACGTTTGACATAAAAAGAAAAAAGATTGTACCAATCTACGATTATGTTCACTTACTCAAAGTAACGAGGAATAAACATTTGACCAAAGATTTGAATATAAATTCCAAAAATACATGTAAAGAAACAAAATCTTCTCGGGAACAAATGCTTCTCGGTAAGATATCAAGACTACGTTTGACATAGATAAAAGAACTTCCTTAAAATATTGCCAGTTGCAAAAGATAACAGATCAACATATACAGCCAAGATTAATTCCGAAAACGAGAGTTAAATATGCTTCTCAATTTTTTTTGTAACATTGGCAAATTTTTATTACGAGGGTGAGTCAAAAATTATGAAGAAGAGCCGGAGAAACCTGATCTGGTCCCGCCGACTTTGAAGATATTTATCGCCCATTTCACTTCTTTGGCTTGACAATGCTGGCCGCTAATACCCAATCCGCCTCACAAGCCCTGCGCGAGCTCGCCGCCTCATGGGCAAACAGCTCTCCGTGTTCCCTGCGGAAGCCCGGAAAGCTGGTTTCCAGCAAGTGCACTAGGCACCAATCTCCGGTCACCATCGTCCCATCAGAGACTAATAAAGTCCAGAACGACGTCTGGGTTTCTGGCTAGAATCCTGCATAGCCTTGCGGTTTGGGGCATGCTCTCTACCGACTCTGAGAAATTTTTCCAACTTCTATTCTTGGCCCTCAATACAGAGTCTCTATAGTCTTTCTGTGCCCTTCTATGAAGTTCCTTGTCTCACTGGCGGCCCGTGTTCCTGGCCCTATTCCAGGCCCTCCAAGCCACACTTCTGAGCTCCTGCAACTTGGGACTCTACCAGGAGTGGCCCCTGGAGTTTTTAACCGCCTTTTCCGGGCAGTTTTGTAGCTCTCCATCGGAGTCCTTTGCAGATGATCCACACAGAGCTCCAGTTCCTCCTCAGTCCCGTGCTTTTTTGGAAAGCCCTCGAGATTACATTTCAAGTTATCCCGATAAAAGTCCCAATCAGTCCTCTTGGAATCCCTGAACTTCGCCACCTCCTCTTTGGCCCATGCCAGCCTGAAGATGACTTGCCTATGGTCCTACAGTGAAGGTTTGCGTGAGACCCTCTATTCGATCACGTCCCTCGATATACACCTAGAACAGACAATAAGATCGAGAACCTCTTTCCTCACTGCCGTGCAAAAAGTGGACTTAATACTTCAGTTGAGAATTTCCAAGTCTGTTAACGCTAGAAATTCCAGCAGCCTCCTACCTCTATTGTTGGTATCTGTGCTTTCCCAAATCGTGTGATGCAAGTTAGCATCGCACTCCACTATCAGGGGAAGCCGCTTACTCTGACAGTACTCCATCAGTCTGATTACCGGTTCCGGCGGCGCCGAGCCCCCCTCATCGTGAGGAAAGTACGCGAAGCACACCACCACCTTCCTCCTACCTCGCAAAGCATTGGCGACGTCCAGCTCAACCGCCACATCTCTGGAACATAAATGTGGAATTAGCCGGACGTCAATGCCCTTCACCGCCACGCAGGCTCTGGGCTTTTCGGCCGTCAAAGACTTAAATATTCTCCCACATGCTGCCACGCCACTGATACGGCCCCGGACAAGTCAAGGCTCTTGTATCAATGAAATGGCAGTATGTACCACAGCCTGCTTTCTTGACAGAATTGCCGAGGCTCCTTTGCTGTGGTACAAGTTAATTTGAGTAAAGGTCACCCCTGTACGATCAATCTTTACGATTTGTCTATGGGGGGCCCTTTCTTACCCCCTTATCCCCACCTTGGGCCCCGCTCACCTTAAAAGTGACCTGGTCGAGCCTGAGGTAGGGCTTGCAGTCCAGCGTTTTCAATTTGAAAATGCTGGATACTGGCATTCTAATAACCAGGTTCCTACCATCCTTGGTAGCCCCTACGTTCTTAGCCATGATTTTCCAGCTTCCGGTACTGAGCGCAAGATACTGCCTCTTCAGAACCGCGGCCGGTTCATTGGGAGCCCCTGGGACTCAGACCACGACCCTGTGCTGTCTTTGAAGCACCTTCGGGCCCATCACCTTCAGTTTGGCATTTTCCCAGGGAGAGATGCTCCCCATCTGCTCAGTGAGCCAGATTAGAGACGCATCATTCCTGCTTAGAACTACTGCGGTTCCTCCCCTAAGGAAGGTGCGGCGGAAGCAAGAAATGGGACCCTCCCGGATCCCACTAATTGCTCTGATGACGGTCAGATCACGAGAGCCAGCCGCTCAGAAGTGATTTCCTCCTCGGAATAAACCTCGGGGATGATAACCATTGCTAAAGGGTCCGCCGTCTCGCTATAAGTTCCAGCTTGTTGATCCCTATGTTTCTTGGCGGTTTCTTCCGCCGATAGGGGAGTGTCCATGGGGCCCTTCCGGCGTTTGCGGCCAGTGTGCCCCTCCTTTTCCCTCAGTGTTGTTAGCGGGAGGGCCATGGTGCCCGAGGAGGTCCCACATTGAGATCTCTCTCGTTCCCGCTTAGCCCTCCTTTTCTACGCACCAGAGCGGTTCCTTTTGATAGGAGGGCCCGCCGCTGTCACAGAGTTTTTTGCTAAGACAGTGGCAGTGGCATCTCCAAAGCCCAGATGAGCCTCGTCCGCAGCCACCAGCGCTGCCTGTATGTCGGAGACGACGGTGGCGCTCCAGAGCCCGAATGAATTCTATCCGCACTCCTTTCCGCCGTCCCCGCACTAGAGGTCCCGCACTGCGAGCCCTCCATCTCCTCTACAACGTCTTTGAGTTTGCTAATTGTTTCCATATTGGTCCCACGAATATCTAGGGAAATAACGGTTCGCCCACACAGAGCCCCGGATGCATAAATAAGACTACTTACTCTGGCGTGTTGCCTAATGCCCCAGAGGCATGTTCAAGATATTGTCCCCTCAGTACCAGCCGTCGCCACGATTGCTTACAGCTTGGCTTAAAGAGCTGGTCCGCGGTAGCGGCCTTCCCAGCCCCACGCAGGGTTTTACACCTGGCAGGCCAGTTATAGCCGCCACTATCCGGAGGTGCCCTAATCCCACACAGGATTTTATCCCAGGGAGACCTCGGGGCCCCTCCGGATATTCTCCTGTCTGCCAACTAGAGACGTGCCCGTTAGGTGGCTCAACCCCCGGGGGCGTTAAATCAAGATGCTCGGGAAAATTTCTTCAGTCAAATTAGAAGGAAATTTCTGCTAACAAAAATCCTAGTCTTCTTAATTTAAAGAAACCCTCAAGTCTTTACTTGTTTCACATTTAACATGTAAACATTCCGTTGGAGTAAACTGTAAAAACGGCGAGGAAATCTTATTTGCCCTATTTCAAAATTGGAATCTCAATAATGACTCAAAAGAAATAATTTTAGAGAAAGAGGAAACTGAACATGCGGAAGCTGTCATACCAACAACAAAAACCAAAATTATATTAAGTGAAAAAAAAATTATTAAATATATATGCGAAGTAAGACAGTTGCAGAGTGTAAAAAATGCGTTCAAATTTTAGAAAATTCTCAATTCTCTTCACATTAGAATTTATACAAGGTTCTGAATTTTTAGAAAAGATATTATGAATATCTGTCACGAACCAAAAATTGCAAAAAAATTAATATGTACCTTGGAAGAAAAGTGTCCGCTTATTCTTTTTCAATGCACATGTAAAAACGATACTTTGTCAAGTAATTACCGAGAATTTTATGCCAAAAAATAGAAATTGATTTAGACAATAATGTATATAACATAGCAAAAAAAATGTCGTGAAATAATGTAAAAAAAAGCAAAAAAATAGGTTCAGAATAACAATATGTATTATAAGAAAAATATATATTGATTTAATCAAGTAATTTATCATATTTAATTTTACATTTATTAACCCTTAAATACACCGATCCTGTAAAATACGGAAACACATTTTTGGGTCTGAGAGATTTTTTCAACTTTGAGAAGCTATAATTTTGATTACAATCAATATTTTTCTACAATTTTTTTTTTAAACAAAAGTTCTGTGGGCTTGCCACAATGGATGGATAGGTCGATTTGAAAAAAAAAAACTACAAAAAGGTAATATAAAGAACAAACTTTTAATTTTTCTATGACACATACAAAGGAGACGTGTGTGTGAGTGTATGTATGTGAGTGCGGGTGTATATGTGAGTGTGTGTGTAAGTACGATTGTGTGTATGTGTGAGTATAAGTGTATATATGTAACTGTGAGTATGTGTTATCTCAAGCCGTGTCTGGTGTGAAAGTTTTATCGTGTGCAGTATCGCCTGTAGGTCGTCCTTCGAACAGACGCCAACTGCGAGTTGCCCGACTCCTCTCTAGTCTTGGTCGTCCTGGGGTCGGCGGGCATGATGTTGGTGTTGGAGGGTCGATATCCGACTCGTCACTGACTACGGGGTTGTTAGTGGCTTGACTAAGCGACAGCATCTGGATCGCCACGTCCTTCCCTCTAGGTGTGCGAGGGTTCACCGTCTTCCAAGGTTTCGTAGGCAAGGTGATAGGGATGAGCCTCCAAGGTAGCGGAGCAGAGCGAAGCTCCGACTTGTCCTCACTTGGCCGCTGGGCTGGTGGTTGCGAACGAATGGGGAGGTCCCTTGCTCGATTTAGGCGTTTCCTCGGCAGAGTTAGCAGGCTCTGCCTGGGTAGCCGACTCCTGGGCTTGGAGCCAGTCAATTGAGAGTACAAGGTACTCGACAAAAGGTTACTTCAGATGCCGTGTGCCGTACAGAGGCCCCTAGGAGCTCACTCTGTGAGAGCGAAAGGCTGCTGGGCTTGGTTCCGCCCGCACTTATATTCTCTTGGTGGATGCTTTTTAATTACGAGAAAGCGTCCGCGCTCGGCCGCGTCGCCGCCCCGTGGCGGTAGCGCGCATTAGCGTTTGGCGAGCGCGCGCCCGCGAGCAATGGTGGCGCCTAATGGAACGGCTGTCACAGGACTCCCCTGTCAGTGGGGGACCCACGATTAATGTCTTTCTCCTGCCTGGAAACGATCCGAGAAATGAACCCGTCTGCCTGAGCGTGTAATTCTTGGGGGCGCTTCCTTTGATCTTTCAATTTGTCCCTCAGCCGTTCTGCAGCTGGTTTCTTCTGAATCCGTCAATATATAAGCGGGTTTGATTCTGTCGACCGATACATTCACACTTTTCCCTTGAACCTTTACTCGGATTGTTTTTTCCGTTCGGTCGAGTACTTAAAATGGACCATCATAAGGTGGTTGGAGTATGGATTTTGGACTATCGTGGCAAACAAAAACGTGACTTGTTGTTGCCATATCCTTGAAAACGAATGGTCGCTTGTTATCGTGATTTATCCCTTCCTTTGGTTGTAGATGATTAAACTGATTTCGCAGCGTCGTGACCAATTGTGCCGTATCATTCGTTGTTGCTGTCGTTAATTTATTAACGAACTGTCCTGGTAGTCGTAGTGTTTCACCATATACCAACTCGGCTGTTTTTGCGCCCAAGTCCTCGAGTCAAGCTGACCGGATCCCCAGGAGTATTGTAGGTAAGGTGATTGTCCATTTGTTGTTACCATGGCCCATTATTGCTGCTTTAAGTTGGCGGTGGAACCTCTCCACCAAGCCGTTCGCCTGTGGATAGTATGCCTTGGTCCGTAGATGCTTGCTGCCTGTCAGTTCGTTCAATTGCCTGAATAATTAACCTGAATAATTCGAACTGGCGTCCTTGGTCTGTCGTGATGCGCAATGGAACTCCAAAACGGCTAATCCATCCGGAATAGAATGACTTAGCAACCTCTCTGCCTCCTGGTTTTCCATTGGTATAGCTTCCGGCCATCTCGAAAAACGGTCAACACATGTGAGACAATAGCGATAGCCCTCCGATATCGGCAGAATGATGTCTAAATGGACGTGTTCAAAGCGTCTTGTTGGTTGTACGAAGGTCCCCAGAGGTGCTGATATATGCCGTGTTATTTTTGAACGTTGGCATGCTGTGCACTCAGCGTTTATGGTGGGCCACACGTAGCGTTGCGCTACGAGCCTTGCGGTGGTTTTTATCCCAGGATGTGCCATTTTGTAAACAGGCGATTCGTCTAAATGGTCTTGCCAGGAATAGACGAGGTATACCTGTACTTGTATCACACCAGATGGATACTTTAGCGCCGGGGATCTCAATTTGTTTGAGCTGTAGACTTTTCCCTTTGTGTAGGTATGCTTTTACTTCTTGGTCTTCTTGTTGTGATTTTGCCAAAGCCTCGTAATCCTTCACCGAATGTATCGCTTCAATTTGTGACAACATATCTGCGGTAATGTTTTCCTCTCCAGCCACATGTCGTATGTCCGTAGTGAATTGTCCAATATAATCAAGATGTCGGAACTGGCGTGGCGTGCATTTTTCTGGTTTTTGGTGGAAGGCAAAAGTAAGAGGCTTATGGTCAGTGTATGTGATGAATTGCCGCGCCTCGACCATGTGTCGGAAATATTTTATCGCCAAATAAATTGCTAGCAGCTCGCGGTCGAATGTGCTGTATTTGATCTCTGTTTGATTCAGCTTCTTAGAATAGAAAGCCAGCGGTTCCCATCCGTCGTTGCGTCGTTGTTGAAGTACAGCTCCAATGCTATGGTTGGATGCGTCGGTGAAGAGAGCCAACTCCGCGTGTGCTTTTGGATGTGCTAATAATGCCGTCTGGGCCAGGCTGTTCTTGGTGTTGTTGAAAGCTTGTTGCGCCTCGCTCGTCCATTCAATGGTGGCTGAACCTTTTTTGGGGTCCCGTAAATCATGAAGTGTTGCTTGTGTCTTTGCGGCTTTGGGTATGAATCTTCGGTAGAAATTCAGCATCCCCAAATACCGTCTGAGCTCTTTTGCTGTCCTAGGCGACTGGAAGTCCTGTAGAGCTTGCACCCGCAGTGGTTGTATACCGTCCAGGGTTACGAGGTATCACAAGAATTCTATTTTAGATTGCCCTGCAAACACATTTTGCAGGGTTGAGAACTATGCCATATTCTTCCAAGCGTTCAAATAGAATCTTGAGGTGCTGGAGATGTTCCGCCTCAGAAGTTGACGCGACCAATATATCGTCAATGTATGCGTAGCAAAAGTTTAAACCACGCAATACCTCGTCGATGGATCGTTGGAAAGTTTGTGCTGCATTGCGTAAACCGAACATGTAGGGAAACTCGAACATGCCAAAAGGTGTTGTGAATTCTTTATTAAAACAGCATACATTAATGTAAACATAATAAATATTTAGTTTAAAAAAATATATTTCTTGTACCCTTTTTGTTAAAAAGGATTAAAAAATGATTGAATTTTAATTAAACATTTAATTTATGTATAGGATTAAATAACAATACAAATTATTATTTATTATACATGTAAAAATTTGAAATTTTATGTGGAACAACGTTCCACACACACGTGACGTTTGAAAATAGTGAGAGCGAATATTTGTTTCGAAGTGACAATAAGCAGCTTCTAAAAGTCTTACTGAAAGATGAGCTAAGGACTCCCCAGCATTTCCAACAAATTTTTCTTTAAATCTTATTTTTTCTTTCAATTTTGTTAAAAAATATAGTTCTATCATTAATTTGTTATTTTACTATGTTCATTAATTATATGTATGTATATTAGAATGTCCCTTATTTTTCAAAGTTTTAATTTTCCAACCCATACGTTCTAGTTTTGTTCATTTGTCCCTAAAACGCTAAGAAATAAATTTTTACCTTATTTGGAGCATTACAACCCGTGCCGACTTGCATCGATACATGTTCATACAAGTTGCGCGGAAGAAGTAGTGCATGCTCGCGATATTTGTCAATTATTCTCGGATGGTCGGGTAAATAACACATATTGTTTTACATTCAGAAAATGGCAGTAGAATTAAGAAGCAATAAAAAAAGTATTTTTTTGGTTAGTGACGTAAATCAAATAACAAAATTACTGTCTAACCGTCAAGTTCTTGCAGTTCTATTTTTTAACATTGGCGAAGTTAAATTGATTGTTAGTGAAAGTGCAAATCTTGTCATCCGAGAGTGTATTACATTCTGGGAAAAAGTTAGGATACCCACCAGAGCTATACGAGGTGTGTTCAAAAAGTATCGCGAATTTTGAATTTTCGCGGGTTACGTATATTCGAATTTCGATCTTTTTGTGGCGTTATGTTGGTACTCATGTCTCTCACTTATGCCGACAAGCTCGGCCATTTTGAATGTTCACTTAATTGTTGACAGCTGCTTTGCTTGCACGTGTTTTGGATCGTCTTCGATTTTTACCTATTCAAAAAAATGGATCAAAGAACCTGTATCAAATTTTGTGTGAAAAACGAAATTAAGTGCGCGGATGCATTCCGAATGTTGACTGTGGCATACGGAGAAGCTACCTTGGACCGAAGCAACGTTTATCGGTGGTACAAAATGTTCTCAGAAGGCCGAGAAGATGTGAACGACGAAGAGCGTGCCGGACGCCCGAGCACTTCAACAACAGACGAAAAAATTAATGAAGTGGAGAAAATGGTATTGGCCAATCGTCGAATCACCGTTAGAGAAGTTGCTGAGGACCTAAACATATCGATTGGCTCGTGCCATTCGATTTTTATCAATGATTTGGGCATGAGACGGGTCGCCGCGAAATTCGTACCAAAATTGCTCAATTGCGACCAAAAACAGCATCGCATGAACATTGCTAATGAGATGTTGGACTCTGTCCGCGACGACCCAAATTTGCTCCAGAGGGTCATAACTGGTGACGAATCGTGGGTTTATGGTTATGACGTGGAAACCAAAGCTCAATCATCTCAATGGAAGCTGCCGCACGAACCAAGACCGAAAAAAGCGCGCCAAGTTCGGTCGAATGTGAAAGTTTTGCTGACAGTTTTCTTCGATTGCAGGGGCGTGGTGCATCATGAGTTCTTGCCACAGGGTAGAACGGTCAATAAGGAATATTACCTGCAAGTTATGCGCAATTTGCGCGAAGCAATCCGCCAGAAACGCCCGGATTTGTGGAAGAACAAAAATTGGCTTTTGCACCACGATAACGCCCCTGCTCACACATCGTTGCTTGTGCGCGACTTTTTGGCCAAAAACAACACACTAATGATGCCGCAGCCACCGTATTCCCCAGATCTGGCCCCCTGTGACTTTTTCTTGTTCCCTAAACTGAAGAGGCCCATGAAAGGACGACGTTACGCTACGCTTGACGAGATAAAGACGGCATCGAAGGAGGAGCTGAACAAGATAAAAAAAAATGATTTTTTGAAGTGCTTCGAAGATTGGAAAAACCGTTGGCACAAGTGTATAATATCTCATGGGGATTACTTTGAAGGGGACAAAATAGATATTCATGAATAAATAAATAATTTTTGAAAAAACACAAAATTCGCGATACTTTTTGAACACACCTCGTACCTAATTGTGTGAAGAAACTTATGGATCTTCATCAAGTTTGGAGAGAGTTGCAAAAAAATTCCAAAGAAACATAAGATGTTTATAAACGCCTTGAGGAAGACTTTTACAATAATTTAAATAATTTATTCGATATAGCACACGCTAATGCCTTAGAACAAATAAAAATAGAGGAAGGTAAAATATTTTTACAAAAACAAAGAGAACCAAGGTGTTCAGGGTGTTTAGCGAGTGTAGACAAAAAGTTAGCTGAGAAAGAGGAAAGGACAAGACAGAGAAAAAAAGACTCGCGCAAATATGTTTCGAGAGTTTATCGTCATCTCTCACTACACAAGAATAATACGATCAACGTACCACCTCTGATGAAAGCTTGGAAGAACCTTTACCATCGACATCTCAATCCGTAAATTTTGGAACTACAAAAAGAGGAAGGAAAGTCTTTATCACGCCTAAGATAGTTGCAACTTTAGATAGATGTCAATTAAGCATAAGGGATTTTGTTTATATATTTCAGGCTGTAGTAGAAGCATTAGGTTTTCGCTGTGATTTCCCAATCAACAAATCTTCTATTCAACGCATTCGTACACAGAGTAGAAAAGATAGAATCCATAAAATCCGATTTTCAGAATAATATGCTTAAAATAGTTACCGTTCATTGGGATGGGAAATTATTACCTGGACTCACAGATGTTTATCTAACAACTAGATCTCTACCTTCGGTTGAATAGCTGTGTCCGGCAGGATATCCGGATTTTTGGCCATCTTACCCAACAAAAAAATGGCGTCTACGCGTAGATTAGGTTAGTGCGTATGTGTTTGACAGGTTTGACAACTGAGCCGGTTGACCTCTGAGCACCGTTGAGCATATTAATTGCGATTATCGAGTGTGTTTTTTCGATATCGTCCCATAATGCCAAGCAAGAGCGGCATTGGAGCGGCCATTTTGTTGTAGGTAACATGGCTGAAACCGGATATCCTTCCTGCCTCAATACTGTCATATGCTAATGCCACAGGTTAGCGATCTAGTTTAGTATAGATATCTGTGAATGGACTGAACGTGAGAAGTTCTAAAGAAGAACGCTTGCCAATTCTTATTTTATTTGAAGAGAAAGAACAACTTCTTGCTATACCAAAACTGGAGAGCTCTTCCGGCCAAGATCAAGCTAAAGCTGTGTCAAACGCATTTATGATTGGAACCTCAATGACAAAGTGCAAATAATGTGCTATGACACAATAGCATCTAATACAGGGCGCTTGAACGGAGCTTGTGTACTTTTGGAACAAAAACTAGAAAGAAAATTGCTACTCTTTGTTTGTCGTCATCATGTTTACAAACTGGTCTTCAAATGTATATTTGAAACAAAAATCCACCAAGTTACAAGCAGCCCTGATATTCCACTCTTCAAAAAGTTTAGAAACAATTGGAAAAACATTAATCCTACTGCTATTGAAACATACACCAACTTCGTCAAACAATATTTTTGTAATACAACAATTAAAGGACTTTTGATGTTTTATAATCAAGAACTGCAAAAATCCATTATACGTGACGATTATCAGGAACTGATTGAACTATGTATTAATTTCTTAGGAGGAGATGATGAAAGAAAAATTAAAACCAGACCAATGCATCAAGCAAGATAGATGGCTAGAGCTATTTACTCTTTGAAAATATGTTTGCTGCAGTCCCAGTTCAAAATGAGCGCCAAAGATAAACAAGCACTACAAGACGTTTGTTTATTCATTGCAACTATATATGTGAAACCCTGGCTTGGATGCAATCTGGCGGTGAAGGCATCAAATCAAGATTTGTGCTTTTTGAAGATGTTAAAAGAATATGAAACTGTTGACAAATTGATCTCCAAATCATTGTGAACAAGTTTAGCCAACACCTTTGGTACTTGTCAGAGAAATTACCGTTTTATCACTCTTTGATGATGAAGTAAATGAACAAACCAAGTGAAACATTGTAGTGAACTTACAAAGAGAAGGTTTGTATAATTTTGGAAAGAGATATGTTCCATCGAAAGAAGAGATATCTGATTATTTGTATAGTAAGTGGGAATACATACTTTTGTTTCTCACATTGTTTTTACAAGATCAATTCTAAACTGATAATAATATTACCTTATTTTATTGTTGCAAAAAAATCATTAAGTAATTTTGTGTCCGTCAAGAACACTTTGTTTTCTCGATTAAAAATTGATGAAAATTTTCTCCAGAAACACGTTTCTACGTGGGAAAAAGATACTGTCTTTTGGAGGCAAAAAGAAAGGGTTTTTTCTTTAAGAGCGGTTAATGATACAGCTAAAAGAGCTGTAAAACTTATGCAAGACTTTCATGATTCAGATCATTGCAAAGGAAGAACAAAAGCAATTTTTGTTAAGCTGTGTGCAAGAACATAGAAATCTGTATCCAGATTGTAAAAAAGAGACCCTTAAAAGAAAATATCCTGAATGATGTGTAATTTTATCTTTGTTTAATAAATAAGTACCTATTACTTAGACTTTCTTTTTGATTCATACTTTTATCAAATATAAATATTTCAGTTGATCTACATAACAGAAAGCGTTAAAAACAGCTATTTTTAAAAACTTAAGAACCCTGTCGGCACGGGTTAATATTGACGTAAAAAAATAAAATTTTGTATTTGAGTAAGTCTAAGCAGTTTAAAAAGAATTGGGGGGTACGAGTTTCCATATCCAAAAAAAATTTTTTTTTACCCATATAAGGGACACCCTAATGTGTGTATATACATACATACATACATACACACATATAATTAATGAACATTATAAAATACCAAATTAATAATGGAATCATATTTTTTAACAGAATTGAAAAAAAAGTGAAGTCTAAAGAAAAATTTGTTGGAAATTTAATATTTTAATTAATTTGAAAAACCTTTTATTGTGGTGTATAATAGTCTAATCAATATTAATAAATAAATTATTTTACAAAATAATGTATCGAGCAATAAATATTAAACAGCGTAAAAATGTACATTTTCAAAAATTTCTAAATATACCTTAAAATATTTATTGCCGAGTGAACAATAAATGTGTATTGACCAAAATTTTTGTAAACATTTTTTTTTAAATTCCTCATGATGGACACTTTTAAAAATTAAAATTGATTTTTGTGCTCTTATACAAATTTTAAATGGCAATAAGATAAATACAAAGGTTTTTCTGTAATTTTTTAATAAAATCATTATCGATCTCGAGTTATAAAGCACAGTTAAATTGATAGATTTCATAGATGAGCGTACATTAGTTTATATTAATTATCTATAAAAAATATCTTTTTGTATATCTCAGTTTGAAGTGTTATTGCGTGATAACTTGTTGACGAAAAATTGTCATCAATGATAAACGAATATTGTCATGTCTACAAATTGTTAATAACAAGCTGCAAATTAGGAACTTCAACAATATTCATCAAGTATTTTGCTTCTTGTATCAAACTTTTGATATCATAGGTGCCATCATTTTGTTCTTATGTTGCTGTCATTATGACATACACGAATTGAACTCATGACGAGCCGTTAGTTTGCTGTCAGTATGACGTGTTAATATTTATAAATGTTTGCTTTTAAAATTTCATTAACTGGTGATATGTTTTTGCTCTTTTGTTGTTAATTCAGAACCACGTTAAATTCCATAGTCAGCAAAGCGATTACAATAATTCACAATAATACATGCAGTGCATTAATTTGCCCGATGTGTTAAAACTTGCTTAGTTATCTGGAAATTTGTACAAATCGGACGGATTAATATTGGAATAAATCCATTTTAACCCAAAACTATAGGATTTCATAAATTATAATTAAATCGAATTTTAATGTGATATGACACGCTAAAACGCTGACAATTCTTGTGTGCCATTTTTAAATAAAGAGATATTTTAATGACAATAAATCACGTTAACAAATTTGTAAAATTGTCCGAAAGCTATGCTGTTTTGGCAATTAATAAATAACCATCAAGAAATAAAATAGTTTTCGAACAATTGTATAAATTATTTAAAAGGATTTACAATGTCATTTTAAAAAATAACTTTTTATTTAAAAATAGCACAAGAATTCTCAGCGTCTCAACGTATCATTCCTCGTTACTAATGTTAGGATTCCTAAACGTGGTCGCTGAGAGTATTTAGGAGTTTTAATGCAACTAAATTAAAATTTTTAAAAATTTCTATATTATGCATTATACTCAAACAATTTACAAAATTAGAAAAATAACATCTTTCGAGCTTTCTTGAATGTTTGAAAATTTTTAACAGCATAAAGATATATTAAATTTAAAAAAAGAAATCGTCGGCATTAGCATCACTTAAAATGTACCACGTGGAGGTTGCCTGGAATTTACGCCTCTTTCGAAGACAGATCGGAGGATCCAACCAGTCAAGGTTCAAATCAGTCGTGATCCAACCGGCGGTACTGTAACTTTTAAGTCTTGTAACTTGAAAAATACTTAACAAAAAAACATTTATTTATAGTGTTTTGGAAAAGTCTCAAGATAAGCTACAAAAATATGCAATAAAAAGTAGGTAGTTCCATTCATAAAATTGAAGGTGATCTTTGCGTGACAAAGCAACTATTCAAGATCAAATTAATGACATCTTATGTTTCCTTCAAAACCATACAACTTTTATCTGAAACATTTTTGTTGAAAATGCTTTATTGAAAAATTACTGAGGTGGGTTTTTTAAAATAGGACATCCTGTATATCTGGATAGACAGGATGTCCCAGAGCGATGTATACATATTATCACGATGAGGTAGAAGAAATTGAGATAAATCAAAAAGTTTAATACCATTTTGCAATATTTGCAATAACTTTCGAGTAATAAAATATTAAAGTCAGCCAAATAAGAGCGCGCGAAGAGACAAGTGGTCGCTCGCCTGAGCCGTAGGACTGCCCACCGCGGCCCGACTGTAGGCGACGTCGCGCCGCGACGGTAAATGGCGCGCGGCGAGGAGAAGGATAGCTTGGCACTGCACCGCTCCCTCATGCATCTGCAGTGTTGCCAGGTCTACCGTTTAGTGATAGATATACCGTATTATTTAGCTTCAAATACCGTTCTACTACCGCTCTCCCGTTTTTAAATCACTCGCTATTGCTTTATAAAAATCAATCACAGAATTGATCACGTGACCCCAGTTGGCGATTCTCTCTCCTAGGCTGCGTTCGAAAATTCTACTCGTCGGGTAATTTTGAGTGACTAATCAGAATATATAAATCTTGAGATTTCTTAAGATTTCTTCATCCTGATTGGTCACTCAAACTTACTCTATCCGACGAGTAGAATTTTCGAACGCAGCCCTAGAGGTTCTCATTCAGACTCTACGAATAAGATTTACGAACGCAAACATGATGTGTGTTGTGTCGAGCCGCGAAGGAAAACAGCGGAACGAACCAAAATATTCAAAATTAATAAATGAGAATGAAACAAAAGTATTGTGAACATGTGAAACATGTGAATAGTTTTCCGCCAACCCACGCTAACGTTACGATATGCCTAATCAAAATTAATGTGAAAATTGGGTTTATATGGTCCTCAATTTCGATGAATTACCTAAAATTGTGAAATAAAACGTCAAGGAATCCAAGATGAATGGGTAAGATATGATGTATGCATGTATCCCAAAATTAGGTTAAAGTTTATATTTCGATTCATCTAGAAGTTACCATTAAGTACCATTAAGTTTACTATTTTAATGTTTCTTACTTTATTGCAGCTCTAAGAATGAATATAAGACTGATGAGTCAAGCAATGAACCAACCGTAACAAGGCGTAAACAGACTAAGAAGAGAAAATACGTACAATTCGAAGTGGGAAGTCGAATATAAAGAATGGTTGGGTCCTAATAAAAACAATGTACATGAAGCTATATGTCAAATATGCAATGAAAGCATTAATATAGCTGCTGAAAAAGATCAACTCAAACGACACCAAGCTAGAACTAGTCACATTAAAAATGCCATTGCTCGTAAACATTAACCATTGATGACTTCATTACCTAACGTTCAAAATTTTAATAATTTAGAGCCTTCAATCAAAAAGGCTGACTTGTATTTGGCTGCTTTTGTAGCTGAACATAACATGCCATTTAGAATAATGGAACACATGCCTCAACTGATAAAAAAAATATGTATTGATTCTGAAATAGTAAAAGTATAGCGTATAGCAGAAACAAAGTAACTGCTATAGTGCGAAATGTTATCGGGCAGTACAATTTGGAAGAAATATGTGGAATCTTAAATAACGTTAAATTTTGATCGTAGATGAATTGACAGATCGTGGATGTACAAAACATTTACGTATAGTAACAAAATTTTTGTCAAGACAAAAGATAAACGCAGGGTTGTTTTAGGTAATGAATTAACAACTTAAGAAGTATAATAAAAAATAATTTTTTCAAAGTAATAGACTGTTTTTTGGGTTTAATACCCTTAAAAGACGCAACGGCCGAGGACTTATATAACAAAGTTATAACATTCTTCAATTTAAATAAAATACTATATAAGACTAATTTAATTGGTTTTGCTTCCGATGAAGCAAATGCAATAGAAGGAACTAAAAATTCTTTTTTAAGTAGATTGATCTCAGATATTCCGAATATATTTTTGATGAAATGCATTTATCATAGTTTTCACTTGTGTGCGTCAAATACTTGCACTATGTTACCTAGTGCTATTGAAAAATTAACTAAAGATATATATAACTATTTTGCGAACAGCCCGAAACGCGTCGAAACTTTTAAAGAGTTTCAAAAATTTACACATGTAAAAATCCATAAAATTCTTTATCCAGCTCAAACAAGATGGCTGTCGGTTGAATCGGTGGTGGTGCAAATTCTCAAACAATATGAGACTCTCAAACTTTTTTTTATCGATGCATCTAGCAGTGATCGAACTGTGACTGCTGAAAATATTTTACAGAAACTTCAAAATCCGTTGACAAAAATGTTTCTTATGTTTCTAGAGTTCGTTCTTCCTATTTTTAACAACTTGAACCGGAAATTACAAAGTGCCACTCCGCAGATTCATAATTTGCATAAAAAAATGTACACAGTTTATAAAACCTTATTGGAGTGCTTTATTAAAAGAATTGTAATACAACAAATGTCCATTTCTTTAAAAAATATTAACGATCCACAAAATTATCTACCATTAGAAGAAATATACATGAGAGCTAAAATACTTGCAGTTTTACATAATAAACATTTTGATAATCAACAGCTACATGTTTTGCGAACAAGATGTTTAAGTTTCTATATGGAAGGCACAAAACAAATACGAAAACGTTACGATTTTGATAATATTGTCTTAAAATCATTAGAAGTACTAGATCCTGAAATTGTAAGAAGTGGTTCTATACCATCTATAATGAATTTATGTAACGCGTTTCCAAACTTGATATCGGAGGAAAAATTTCAAACGATTGATAACAAGTGGCGGCTTTTATACAATACAAATATTTCTTATAAAAAATATTCTACCGTAGAAGAGTTCTGGAGTTACATTTCGGAATTAAAATATTCTGATGAACATCTTATGTTCAGTACATTAGGGCCATTTATGCTTAACTTACTTTGTCTTCTTCACTCATCGGCTAATGTTGAAAGAATTTTCTCACAAATAAACTTAATGAAAACCCAACAAAGAAACAAACTTTGCACAAAGTCAATTACAGGTTTGTTACATACAAAAACTCCTTATTTAAAAAATAAGGAATGTTTTAATTTAAACATTGAAAAGAATATTCTGAAGCGAAGTAATAATGAAATGTACAAACCTATTGGTGACGAAACTGATCTTGATGAACTGAGCAACTAATTAATAGAAGATTAATTCTTCAAAAATTCTTAACAAAAACTTATTTTTTGTTTCTGTCTGTTGAGTTCATAAATTATAAAAATTTATTTTTTGTTTTATAGATTGTAAAGTCTCTCCATGATGCTAGAAATCGGTTCGAGATTT
Organism: Solenopsis invicta; assembly: GCF_016802725.1. Lineage (NCBI taxonomy): Eukaryota > Metazoa > Arthropoda > Insecta > Hymenoptera > Formicidae > Solenopsis > Solenopsis invicta. The sequence goes on from NC_052665.1 coordinate 21,869,601, forward strand.
CGTACAGAGAGAGAATTGACCACAGAGAAAATCAATCACATTAATCAATTGACCGAATTGTTTAAATGCGATTAATCAATTTTCTATCCGAGATCTCGGACTAATTTCTAATATTGTGGACACAAGGCCCAAGTTTTTATTTTTTGTTTTTTGTCAATTCGTAGACTATAAGAACTTTTTCTTGTTTTTGTTAATTTGTAGATTATAAGATTTTATTTCTTATTTTATTTACAAAAAAGAGAAGATTTAATAAAAATTTTATAAAGATATAAACAGTTTTTTTTAGTTTTAAAGAAATAGAATGCAATTTTTTGTCAAAAAAGACAAAAAAGCGGTTTAAAAAATTTTTTTATTTGTAGCACCACTTTCTTCAATGATAATTTCTACTAAAGTAAGAATACAGAAGTCTGGTCAACTTGGATAAGAAGATCTTTTCATTGGATCAAAATCAGACCCTCAAAATGATGAATACTAATTTATATATGAGAGAGAAAAAGAGAGAGAGAGAGAGAGAGAGACAGAGCGTTTTCACTTATGATGATTCGCCATTTTAATAGGGGAGGTCTGACTCTGGCTCAATGAAAAGAGATCTACACATTGGATGACTTTGTGGATTTTATTAGAGTCTCTAGAAGTTGAGAATCTGGACATCTCCGCCCAAAATGTCGGCGATGAATATGTCCATGTATAGATAAATGCGCGCATATGCGCGCCTAGATTTTACCGCTAAGTTGCTCCATCTACCGCTATTTTGAAAAAGAATATACCGCTAAAATTTTCAAGGACTTGGCAACACTGTGCATTCGCACTACATCGTGGCACGCGTCAACGCTATACACTCGGGATCACAATTGTTAAGTATTTTATTTTTTATAATATTTATAGCATTTTTTGTAGCAAAAAACCGAAAGATAAATAATGTAACTTCGCGAATATAGCGTTTTCTCTCTCTCTCTCTCTCTAAAGTACAAGAACAAAGTAAATATTATCTCCTTAAACAACAGTTCTAATTAATACTACTTCAATCTCACCATTATGAGTAATTTCAAGTGAAAAATTTAAACTATTACAATTTCTTTACACTTTTTATATTAAGCACGGTAAGACACTCGGATAAATAGTGTTGATTATAATTTATCCTAGTTCTAGCGACAGTTTTCATTTATAAATATTTAAGTAATAATATAGCACATTGTTATTGTAAATATAAGCAATGTCATTAAATGTAATTTAATACATTATTATAAGAAAAAAATATAAAAGGTAATATTAAAAAATATGTTGCTGCTGTAACTGTGCTTAAATTGAAGAATGTAGAGCGAAATATTTTATTAGAACTGCGATAAATAATCAGCAGCACACTTTCTCTGAATATCGTGTCGTATTTAACCCTTAAACACACCGATTCTGTAAAATACGGAAACACATTTTTGGGTCTGGGAGACTTTTGCAACTTTAAAAAGCTATAACTATGATTACAATCAATATTTTTCTACGATTTTTTTTTTTAAACAAAAGTTCAAAATCTCAGGAGTGTGACTGCATAATCGGCATTGCCAAAAAATAATTTATTGTGAAGTTATAAAAGAAAAACCATTAAGTAAAAATGAGAAATTGGTCAAAAATCCACGTTTTCTTCAAAAAATCATATCTTCGTAACGAAAAACATTTAAAAACTTTTAACTATGGCGTTTTAAAGCTAAAGAGTCACACTTTCAAAATAAAATTTGGCAAAGTCATTCTTTTTAAAAAATATAATTATGTATCATGGAAAATATGAGGTACTTTTGGGCATCTAAAAATCCACTTAAAAAAAAATCATATCTTTGCAACAAAAAACTTTGAAGAACTTTACAATACGGCGTTTTAAAGCTAAAGATTTATACTTTCAAAAAAAATTATTTCATTGTCATTTCTATTAAAAAATGTATTTATGTAACAAGGCGAATATGAAGTATTTTTGATTAAATCGTGTCTAAAACTGAAAATTGATGTGTTTTATGATATATTTCGGAAAAAATCCCTTTTCTACAGCATTTTATAGTATTCCAACTTTAGACAGAGTATATACGAGTAACATCTACAAATCGACTTGTTCGAACGTATTTTGTCCAGTTTTTTTATGTAAAATACAAAGAGTTTCACTTACACACTATAAGAGTCGCATTGACCCTAACAAAACTTTGCTGCCGTGCCGTTCGAATTCTAGTTGACCAAAAAAGTTGATTAACTATATCAATTGAAAGAGGAGATTTCAAACTTTTTTTACGTCTTGGTCCAAACCTCCTATCTCATTCCGTCTTCACATAGCAAGTGTTCAAAACTTCATATGGGGTCTCTCAGACCCACTTACGTGTTTAAGGGTTAACCCGATTTGTTACTCGAATATACTCTGTCTAAAGTTGGAATACTATAAAATGTTGTAGAAAAAAGAGTTTTTCCGAAATATGTCATGAAACACATCAATTTTCAATTTTAGACACGATTTAATAAAAAATTCCTCGTATTCGCCTTGTTACATAAGTACTTTTTTTTAATAGAAATGACAATAATATAATATTTTTTTTTTAAGTATGAATCTTTAGCTTTACAACGCCGTATTGTAAAGTTCTTTAAAATTTTTTGTTGCAAAGATATGATTTTTTTTTTAAAGTGGATTTTTAGATGCCCAAAAATACCTCATATTCTCCATCTTACATAATTATACTTTTAAAAGAAATGACTCTGCCAAATTTTATTTTGAAAGTGTGACTTTTTAGCTTTAAAACGCTGTATTTGAAAGTCCTTAAACGTTTGTTGTTGCGAAGATATGATTTTTTGAAAAAAAAGTGGATTTTTGACCAATTTCTCATTTTTGCTTAATGGTTTTGCTTTTATAACTTTACAATAAATTATTTGTCGGCAATGCCGATTATGCAGTCACACTCCTGAGATTTTAAACTTTTGTTTTAAAAAAAATCGTAGAAAAATATTGATTGTAATCAAAATTATAGCTTCTCAAAGTTGCAAAAGTCTCCCAGACCCAAAAATGTGTTTCCGTATTTTACAGGATCGGTGTGTTTAAAAGTATAAAAAAAGTAACAGTTTATACTTATTTTTGAAATTACACGTAATGGTGGGACTTAAATATAATTAATTTGTACTGTTGTTAAAACTTGTAATATTTATTGTGTTTCAGAATGAGAGGTGTCAGCATGCTATATTCGCAAAGTTACATTATATAACTTTTGATTTTTCGCTATAAAAAATGCTATAAATATTACAAAGAACAAAATACTTAATAATCCTGATTGCGAGTGTATAGCGTTGATGCGTACCACGGCATGGTGCGGGGACATGAGGGAGCGGTGCGGTGCTAAGCTATCCTTTCCCTCGCCGCGCTCCACTTACCGTCGCGGCGTCGCTTACAGTCAGGCCGCGGTAGGCGGTCCTACGGCTCAGCCGAGTGACCGCTTGTCTCTCCGCTCGTTCTTAATTGGCCGACTTCAATATTTTATTACTCGAAAATTATTGCAAATATCGCAAAATGGTATTAGATTTTTTGATTTATCTCGATCTTTTCTACCTCATCGTGATAATATGTATACATCGCCTTGGGACACCCTGTATACAGAGCCCGATTGTAGGCAACGGTAAGTGGCGCGCGGTGAGAAAAGGATAGCTGGGCACCGCACCGCGTGGAGCCGGGCGGTCTTAGGGCTCAGGTGACCAATTGTTTGCCTCTCCGCGCGCTCTTATTCGGTAACTTTAATATTTTATTACACAAAAATTATTGCAAATATCGCAAACTGTTATTATACTTTTTGATTAATTTCGATTCCTTCTACCTCATCATAGTAATCTTTATACATTGGTCTGGGACACCCTGTATATATGTATATACATATATGTATATATGGTATATACAGAGTGTCCCATTTTTAAAATATAGAATGTTAGGGAAGTACCGATATTCTTTAATTAGGGAATTAGCGATACTCTAATATTGTATCTTTTATTGCATATTCTTGTAGTTTATTTTGAGACTTTTTTAAAACACTACAAGAAAGTTTATTTTTATTAAAAACTTTCCGAGTTGTAACTTGAAAGTTACAGTACACCGTAGCTTTCAAGCCTCACAACTCGGAAAGTACGCAACGAAAATAAACTTTCTTGTAGTGTTTTGAAAAGGTCTCAAAATAAGCTACAAGAATATGAAATAAAAAGTAGGCAGTCCAATTTAAAAAATTGAAGGTGTTTTTTACGTGACCTTCAAGCAACTATTGAAGGTCAAATTAATAACATTATCTTATGTCTCTCTCGAAACCAACGAATGCAACTTTTGTCTAAACTATTTTTACTGAAAATGCTTCATTGAAAAATTATCGAAGTGCGTTTTTTAAAATGGACACCCTACACACACACACACACACACACACACGCACGCACGCACGCACGCACGCACGCACGCACGCACGCACACAACGTTTGTGTGTGTGTGTGTGTGTGTGTGTGTGTGTGTGTCTCGCAGCAAAGATAATCCCGCAGTTCGTCATTTCTGCAGCATTTAATATTTGCACGCAAATTACATATTACTAATTGCAAGTATTTTTTATACACTCACACACAGCAGAAAGTGTTTGGAGTCATTAAATACTGCAGAAGTGACGAAGTGCAAAGTCGTTATCTCTGCTGTGACACATACGCACGCGCGTGCGTGATGTGCAAAAGTCCAACAGGCAATCTCCACGTGGTGCACATTGAGTAATGCTAATGTCGGCGATAAACGTCAGTTTTCAGAAAAATGTACAGTAAAAAATGTGTTTCTTTAAAGTCTTTTAACTCGGTCAAAAAAAAGTAGAAAAATTAAAAAAAAGCATTTTGTAAAGAAAATGTCATACTTTATGGCATTTACGAGGTGTGATCAAAAAGTAAGGTGACTTTTTTAATTTCTCGCCCTCTGTACACTCTAATTTCAAAATTTTTTTTTTTGTGTGTTGGTACACTCGTCACGATCATATGTTCACAGTTTTGACTATATAGCATGTGTTGTTTTTATGTGAGAGGCATAAAGGTTAGACTCGTGTTTGCGTGCTCGGCGATTTTTTGCTGTTGAAAATAATGGAGCAGAGAGTTTGAATTTTTGTGTAAAAAATGGTATTAAGTGTTCAAAAACTCTTGAAATGTTGACAGTGGTGTACGGTGAGTCAACTTTGAGCAAAAAAAATGTTTATAAATGGTATAAGTTATTCCAAGAGGGCCGAGAAAATGTTAACGATGAACCTCGCTCTGGACGCCCCAGCACGTCAAAAACCGACGAAAATGTTCAGGAAGTGAAAGAAATTGTGTTGAAAAATCGTCGAATCACGATTAGAGAAATATGATGATCTTAACATATCGTTTGGCTCATGCCAATCAATTTTAACGGATGTTTTGGGTATGACACGTGTGTCAGCGAAATTCGTTCCAAAACTGCTTAATTTTGATCAGAAGCAGCGTCGCATGAACATCGCCCAAGACATGTTGAACGACGTCAATGATGATCCTGATCTGCTCAAAAGGATTATAACTGGTGACGAAACATGGGTATATGGTTATGACGTCGAAACCAAAGCCCAATCATCCCAGTGGAAGAGCCCAGGAGAGCCAAGACCGAAAAAGGCACGCCAAGTTCGTTCAAATGTGAAGGTTTTGCTAACAGTTTTCTTTAATTACCATGGCGTTGTGCATCAAGAATTTCTACTACAAGGTCGTACGGTAAACAAGGAGTATTACCTTGAGGTTATGCGGCGTTTGCGTGAATCAATAAGAAAAAAAAACGTCCGGAAGTGTGGAAAGAAAATTCATAGATTCTGCGCCATGATAATGCACCTGCGCACACGTCGTTACTAGTGAGTACTTTTTTGGCCAAAAACTATACTATCATCATGCCTCAGCCACCATATTCACCAGACTTGGCCCCCTGCGACTTTTTCCTCTTCCCAAAATTGAAAAGGCCTATGAAAGGACGAAGATTTGCGACGATTGAGGAGATTAAGGCTGCATGGCTGGAGGAGCTCAAGGCAATACCCAAAAGTGCATTTCAGAAATGTTTTGACAACTGGAAAAAGCGCTGGCACAAATGCATTGTATCAGAAGGGGATTATTTTGAAGGGGATAACATAATTTTGGATGAATAAATGAATATTTTTTTATAAAAATGAAAAGTCACCTTACTTTTTGATCACACCTCGTACATTGCATTTGTCAAAATAAAAATTTTTTATTGAGCTACAGGTTGTCAAAAATACATAATTTTAAGGAAAAAATAGTGTATATTTTGAGAGCATAGCACTGAAAAATTAAGAAAATTTTTGAAACTCACTAATAACATGTTAAAGCTGAAACTTTGACCTTTAAAATGCTTTTTTCATTTTTTGTCTCCGATGATTTTTCACGGAGTACGTATATCATTTGTAAAAAGTGCAAGTTTAGCTTCAAAATTGCGTAACTCGGTCAAAACAAAAAAAAAATTGTCGAAAAATTAAAAAAGAAACATTCCATAGGCAAAATGTTATAGCTTATAAAGTTTTGTTTGAATTGTTCGAAAAAAATTCTTTTGTCGAACTGCACAGTCAAAGATACGAAATTTTAAGAAACAAAACAAGGTGTGCTTTTTTACTGCATAAGACAAGGAAGTTAAAAAAAATTTGAAAATTTATCGATTCAGCGTTAAAGTTGAAACTTCAAACTTCAAAATGCATTTTTTTTATTTTTTATTTGCGATGATTTTTTGCCGAGCTACAGCCATTTAAAATAGCCTAATTTTTAGTGTCTGAAAAGTGGTCCCTACTCTTTGTTGACAAGTATATACAGTGTGTCAAAATATCCGTTCATGCTCTCGTGGGTTGATAGAGCAAGTAAAACTGAGAAGAAAAGTCCTTTATCATTTTTTGACATTTTCCATAGTTACTAAGATAAAAGTTAATATAGTCGGCAAATCAGCACATACTTTCCCCATTCACCGCACGCGGGGACCGCCCGTCGGTCGCCAAACCGTAGACAGCCGTGGCAAGCAGTGATGAGGGGGAAGACAGCCATTGCTGCTTCTCCCTTCTCACCACGCCGCCTGTAAGATACTTAGAGGGTACATGGTAAATAGCATCATACTGGTTATAATTTATCACAGTTCTAACGACAATTTTTATTAGAAATATTGAGAATACTTTAATTGTGTCTCAGACAATGTTTGAGATGCAAATTGAATAACTTTTTCAGATCCATCAGGATACTGATGTGATGAAACTGCTTCAACGCCGTATGGACTCGCATCGGTTGCTAATACTAGCGGAAGTTTAGAATTGAAATGAACTAAAACTTGCTTACTTGTAAATGCCATTTTAACTTGTTTGAAAACTGATTCGCACTCTTTTGACCAAATGAAGGGTGTACCCTGCGCAACAAATTATTTAAAGGTCGCAGAATTGAACTAAAAGTACGTATAAATCGGCCATAATAATTTATTATTCCCGTAAAAGCTCGAACTTCAGATACGTTTTTGAGTCTAGGCATTAGTCTAATTGCATTCATTTTCTGTGTATTTTTTTGTATTCCTTCTTTACTAATATCATAATTACAATAGCTTATTTTATCCGCAAAGAATTTGGATTTCTTTAAATTAATTCGAATGTTATGTGAATGTAATTTTTTTAATACTTCTTCAAGTCTCGACAAATAAATGAAGTCTGTTTCTCTATTAATAACTATATCGTCAAAGAAAATAGCAATATCATCAATATCTTGAAGAATTCTTTCTATTTCGCCTTGCCAAATTGTTGGTCCGGACGCGATGCCGTACAACATTCTGTTTACCTTGTGTAAACCTTTGTATGTACTAATAGTCAGTAATTTTCGATCCTCAGGAGCAACTTCTAATTGTAAATAGGCTTGCTTGAAATCAATTTTTGAAAATTTACTATTGTGTTCAAAAAGTAAGGTGAATTTTGTTATAAAATAAAAAATCTTTATTTATTAATCCAAATCAATTTCATCCCCTTCGAAGTATTCCCCCTCCGATACAATGCACTTATGCCAACGTTTTTTCCATTCCTCGAAGCATGCCAAAAAGTCGTTTCCCGGTATAGCCTTCAAAGCGCGCAGCGATTCACGTTGAATCTCTTCAATAGATTCAAAGCGGTGTCCCCGGAGCGGTCTTTTGAGTTTAGGAAATAGCCAAAAGTCACACGGAGCTAAGTCAGGTGAATAAGGCGGTTGCGGAACGATATGAGTGAAATTTTTGGCGAAAAACTCACGAAGAATCAATGCCGTGTGAGACGGCGCATTATCGTGATGCAAAAGCCAGGAGTTGTCTTTCCATAAATCCGGCCTCTTCTTGCGAATAGTTTCACGCAAACGACGCATAACACTCAAATAATATTCCTTGTTGACAGTTTGGCCCGGCGGAAGGAACTCATAATGCATAACACCACGATAGTCGAAGAAAACTGTCAACATAACCTTGATTTTTGAGCGACTTTGGCGCGATTTTTTGGTCTTGCCTTGCCTTTAGCACGATATTCACTCGATTGGTCGGTTGTATCCGGATCATAAGCATAGATCCTAGTCTCATCTCCCGTAATAATGCGTTTGTAGACGTCCTGATAGTCAGAAATCATCTCTTCACAAACTTTAACGCGACGCTCTTTTTCGAGGAAATTGAGTGTTTTTGGCACCAAACGAGATTTGACTTTTCTAAGGCCCAAATGATCCTTCAAAATTGTTTGAACTGATCCAATTGAAATGCCAACCATATCGACAAGGTCTCTAATTGTCAATCGACGATTTTCGAGCACCAATTCCTTGATTTTCTTTACGTGTTACTCATCAGTTGATGTTGATGGTCGTCCGGAGCGTTCCAAGTCATCAGCACATTCTCTGCCTTCTTTGAAGTCTTTGTACCACTTATAAACATTTTTCTGCAACATAGTCGATTCACCGAAAACCCTCTGCAACATTCTGCACGTTTCCGCAGCCAAAATTTCATTCCGCAAACAAAATTTAATGGCACTTCTTTGCTCAGCAAAATCAGACATTGTAAAAATCGCCAAAATCACTTTTCGTTTAGAAAACACAAGCGTAACTATATGACTAATGATGACATTCACATGAAATTTGGCACAGATGTCACTAACAGTAGTACCAACATAAAAATAAAACAGTTTGCTCGAATCTATTAGCGTGGGAAGTTTAAATTAAAAATTTACTTTACTTTTTGAACACAGTAGTATTGCCATTTGCAAGCGAATAGTTTAGCGAATAGTTCATCTATTGTAGGTAATGGATAATCATCAACTTGTAAATATGGATTTAACGTGACTTTGTAATCGCCGCAAATGCGAATTTTGACGTCTTTTTTAAAAATAGGTACTATGGGTGTAGCCCACTTCAAATTTTCGACTTTTTGAATTATTCCCGTATTTTCTAAATTATCAAGCTCTTGTTCCACTAACGGTAACAAGGTGAACGGAATAGGACAAGCTCTCATGTAAATCGGTGTACTATTTGGTCTTAATGTTAATTTAACTTGTATATTTTTAATAGATGAAATATCACTAAAACGTATTGTACTGTATTTATTTAAAAGTATTTGTAATTGACTTTCAAAATTAGTTTCTACTTTATTCAATTGTGCATTGCAAAATAAAAAATTTGCGAACGTTAAGTTGCCTGATTCGTGCACGGCCTAATAAAGGTTTCTTGTGCCCGTTAATTAAATATAAATTTAACTTTTTTGTATCAGAATTGTATTGAACATCCACAGATATGAATCCCGAGCTTTTAAGAGTATTGCCGCAATATGTTACTAACTGTAAATTTGTATGGTAAATCAACGCATCTAGAAATAACTTTTTAGCTTCTGTAAAATTCATAACAGTAACTGCTGATCCGCTATCTAGTTCAAATTCTACATTCTTACCATTTACTACAAGCGTAATTTCAAATTTTTGTCGATGATTCATATGTTCCAAACTAAGTATCTTTTCTAACTGATTAGTGGAATTTGTATTTTTAAAACAAACTGCGCGTAAGTGTCCTAGCTTTCCGTAGCAATTACATCGAATATTGCGATTAAGCGTACATTGTGTAGCCAAATGTGGCTTTCCGCATCTATAATACTTAATGTTATCGTTACTGTTTGTATTTTTAGTACGCGGCTTATAATTAGAATTTATTTTTTTATCAAATTTCTGAGCTTCGCGTTTTGGTCGTTTGTCACCTGAATTTAGACCGCTTCTTGCCTGCCTTCGGGTAGTTAACGCTGGCTGCTATAGTACTTCATCTCTTCCGAGCCCTTCTCGGAAAGTTCCATGGTTACTGCTATCTTAACTGCCTCATCGAAGTTTAGGTCCTTCTTTTCCAATAATCGAGTTTGCGCTTTCTTGTTTAGCAAACCGAAAACTCGTTAGTTGCGTAAAGCTGTCTTCAAGTAATTGCCAAATTTGCAATGAATGCTGAGTTTGTGAAGGGCAGCAACGTACTGTTGTACTGACTTGCCTGGGAGCTGCTTTCTTTGGTGGAATTTGAAATTTTCTGAAATCTCCAGTGGCGCAGGTGCATAAAATTCTTCTAATTTTTGCACTAGAATTTCGTACGGTTGTGTAAACGAATCGGCTGGATCTAGCCTATCACATAGGCACATCAAATGCCGCAGGCCCAACGTAATGTAGTAAATACGGTACCCTGGCATGAACCTTTATACTGAAGATGGCGAATGCCCCTTGCAAACGCTGCAGCCATTTTTTCCACGTGGTATTAGGCTTGAATGGTGAAAGAACCCGGAATGACATGTTTATCGTTGCCATCCGTCATGATTCTCGAAAATTCTTGTCGATGTGCTTTCTAACGATCGTTGAGTGATGTATACGTATTGCGACGAATTAACTCGAATGGCACGTGTGAAGCTTCTTTTGTTCACTTGTAATACGTACACCCAAGGACTTTGATTCTGTCCATGGGGAAATTTTCCAAACTAAGAAGTCATCACTTTCTACATATTTGCAGTTCATGATTCATGAAACGACTAGAGCTTATTGGTCGTTACGTTAATCATGAACTGTAAGTATGTAGGAAGATAGCGACTTCTCAGTTTGGAAAATTTTCCCATGGACAAAATCAAAGTCCTTGGGTGTACAAATATTCCAGAATCATTGGAATTCCGACATCTTCGTCGCCAGGGGGTCGATCATGAAACTTTTTCCCTAGGGCGGAAACGTGAAAAGTGAAAATCTTTACCATTGAAGTTAATGGAGAAATTTTTCACTTTTCACGTTTCCGCCTTAGGGAAAAAGTTTCATGATCGACCCCCAGAACTGTTGTGTCCGAACAAAAAGAGAGCACTAGTAGAGTATATATCTGGTTTATTTAGTTGACAAATATAAAAGTTTACAATGTAAGAAACGTGCCTCGTGTCGCCGCCATATGCAGAGTCATAAGGTGCGTTCCAAATTGCGCATGAAGCGCATAGACTGCATAGAAAATCGTTCCAATTTGACCAATGCGCGCATAGGCTCGCATTGGATACGCATAGAATTCCCTAGATTTACATTGAACCCCCAACTATTCCAACGCATCGAGTGCTTCTAGTAGCGAGTAGAAGCAGTTGATCTGATGCGATCAGCCATTACCATTAAAATCAGTTCAAATTGTGATAAAATAAAATTTGTGATAAAATTTGAAAATGTCCGAATCGGAAATTCTAAATGAGTTCCCAATCCTCGTGGAGGACTCGAACGAAGTAGTCAGCCTCTTTCCAAATGCTGAAGATGCTGAGAAAGCAAGAAACGATAAAAATATACATGTATTTATATTTTTTGAACAATATTTGTAGGTTACTTTGGTACAACGTATAATCTTTTTTACAGATAAACAATTTTTATTAAATTTGTTGAACAAGCAGCGTTCTATCGATCTTAAAGATGTCGAAGCTGAGAGTCCTCTTTCCGGTAGGTAAAAAATTTTCAATAAACAAAGGTAAAAGATTTATTCTTTGTGTGACTGTAAGGGCCTGAGCAGAATGGTTGACTTACAATCTCAAGACAAGTTTTATGATTTAAGTCTTTAATTGTTTTTACTAACGCACAATAACTGTTTTGTGTCTCAAGCCTTAAACTAAAAACAGATTCTGTTCGTAACTCAAGACTTGAGACACAAGACAGTTATTGTGCGTTGACAAAGACAAAGACCTAAGTCATAAAACTTGTCTTAAGATTATAAATCAACCATTCTACTTAGGCTCTAACTAGCGATATTTATGAACAAAAAAATAAATAGCATAGAAGAAGTTTATAAGAAACATAAATGTACTAATATGAAATTTTAATAATTCTTACGCATTATATCTAGATACATCAAATAAATTTATTTGGCCAGACAAAGCAGTTTTCCTGCTAACGGAATTATATAAAGAAAAGGAAGAAGAATTTAATTCCGGATCCAAAAGGAGCAATAAAATATGGCAAGAAATTGCTGTGGCAATGAAGGAAAATAATTATAATGTAACAGGACAGCAGTGCTCACAAGTAAACCTACGGAGGTGTGACTCACCGATTTGAATGAAACTTTGCAAATTTGTAGAACTATGAAAAATATTTGACACGTATTTTTTTTTATCGGCAATGGTCCACTCTGAAGGGTGGAAACTACCCCTTGAAGGTAAGGGATAGAATTAACATTTTAGGTGAAATAAGTTAAAAATTTTAAAAAGTAAAATGGGTTAAGGGGTTTTTGGGGTCGCTGAAACTAATGTCAAAAGAAATGTGTCGATACAAGGTCCTCACCTTTCGTGATGCTTTTTTACAGTGAGTCCCCTTGCCACTCATTTTTCGGGGTGCTTTTTTACAGTGAGTCTCCTTGCCTCTTGTATGAAAATCGTAAATCTCTTTACACTATTGTTTTTTAAAATAATCTGTATTAGAAAATAATTGTAATTCTATAAATTTATAAAAATGTTAATATTATCTGGCAAGTTTACTTTGTAATTGGCGTAAAACAAGAGGACTCACTGTAAAGAAGCACCTCGAAAGGTGAGGACCTTGTATCGACACATTTTTTGCAAAAATTATAAATTTTAACGTATATAGCTACCATATTGAGACCGCTATTTTGAATTTTATATCTTTAACACCATATTTAAAATCATCGAGCCAAAATCGGAAATTTTTATTTTGTAATGACAAGAATTCTTAAAATTTACTCATTTTGATAAAAAATAATAAAAATTTTAACGTATCTAGATGCCATATTGAATCAGCCATTTTGAATTTCATACTTTTGACATAAGATTTAGTTTCAGCGACCCCAAAAACCCCTTAACCCATTTTACTTTTTAAAATTTTTAACTTATTTCACCTAAAATGTTAATTCTATCCCTTACCTTCAAGGGGTAGTTTCCACCCTTCAGAGTGGACCATTGCCGATAAAAAGAAATACGTGTCAAATATTTTTCATAGTTCTACAAATTTGCAAAGTTTCATTCAAATCGGTGAGTCACACCTCCGTAGGTTTACTTGTCAGTGAAAATGTCAGGACTGAAAAGGACATATAAAAATATCAAAGATCAAAATAATAAGAGTGGTAACTCGCAAACATCAAGGTCATTTTTTTCGGTGAGTTTTCTTCGTTCACTAATGAATTGTGATTTTCTTATGTTGTAACAATAATTACAATTTAATTGGGTTTTTTTTTAAAGACGATGGAATCTCTGCTCGGAGATAAGGCTTCCATAAAAGCACCTGCAATTGCAACCAGTGACGGTCCAGAGCCGCCGACAGAAAGCTTGTCGTCTCCAACTCCATTGTCATCAAAACGAGCATCATCACTTGAATTTGACACGAGAAGTAAGCAATTTAAAGTAAATGACCGTTTAATATTTGACTACTGCACTTATTGATATTATTATTTATGTAGAACTTATGAAGAAAAAGCGAGTTGAAGATATAGAAAATTTTATAAAAGACACGAAAGAAGAAAGAAAAAAACGAGAAAAGGAAAACAGAGAGCGAGAGATCAATCGAGAAAGAAGATACAATGAAAAAAAGGAAAAAAGCAAAAAAAGACATGACGACAACATGAAAATACAAAAATCTTTGATTGCAATATTGCAAAAAATGGTTGACAAGAAATCATAGAAAAGATACAAGACAAGATATCTGTGATACTGTGCTTGTGATTCATGACCTTTCTACAATAAGGCATAAATCGTAAGTCAAGAAAATGACCAATCACGGTCAATTATTTTTCTGTAATCTTATTTGTGATTAGTCAATTTCTTACGATTTTACGATTTACAGCTTATTGTAGAAAAGCCATTAATTTAATTACGATATTTAGTTTTTAGTTTTTTTTTGTTTAGTTTTTTCGCGAAAAGTACAACATAAGAAAATCACAATTCATTAGTGAACAAAGAAAACTCACCGAGGAAAATGACCATGAAGTTATCGAGTTACCGCTCTTATTATTTTGGACTTAAATTCTTAATTGAATTAAATTCTTCTTTCTTTTCTCTATATAGTTTTATTAGCAGAAGAACTGTTGTGTCGAGCCAAATAAATTTATTTGATGTGTCTAGATATAGTGCGTAAGAATTACCAAAATTCATATCAGTACATTTACGTTTCTTATATACTTCTTCTATGCTATTTATTTTTTTGTTCATAAATATCGTTAGTTAGAGCCTAAGCAGAATGGTTGATTTATAATCTTAAGACAAGTTTTATGACTTAGGTCTTTGTCTTTGTCAATGCACAATAACTGTCTTGTGTCTCAAGTCTTGAGTTACGAACAGAATCTGTTTTTAGTTTAAGGCTTGAGACACAAAACAGTTATTGTGCGTTAGTACAATTAAATACTTAAATCATAAAACTTGTCTTGAGATTGAAAGTCAACCATTCTGCGTAGGCCCTTGTTGCAATATTGCAAAAAATGGTCGACAAAAATTAATCATACAAAAGATACAAGACATCTGTGATACTGTACTTGTAATTTAATTTTACTTATGATATAGTTTTTAGTTCTTTTTTGTTTAGTTTTTCCGCAAATAGTACAAACATATCATATTACCAAAGAGTATTAAAATGTTATTAAGATATAGTCAAATAATAGTGTACAACCAAAATAAAACAGTTAAATAAAAGCAATATAAATTTGTGATATTCTTTGATGTAAAATCAAACTAATAATAAACTATTCTAAATGAAATGCAAGTTTGTGTACATATAGAATTTATTTTCAATAATTAATTTACAATTTTTATCGGTAAAGTGTTCATAATTGCTGATCTTTTTTCATTTCCCATTATAGCTATATTACCACGATTAATTAATCCAATTTCTTCATTTGCAACGCATACTGCAATTGGCATTGTGTCATCTTTCAAAATGCAAATGTTATGTAAGACACAGCAATGATGAACTCTGGAATTGACATCTGTTAAAGGCAGACAATCTAACAAAATTCTGAACCGTATTTTCAGTGACCCAATAGCTCATTCTATTGCCATTCTGGTGGACGAAAGACAATAATTGAAATTTTGTTGTCTGAGTGAGAGATGCCCGTTGTTTCTAAATGGTCACATGTGGATGGATACCATAAGCAGCATCGCCGATAATGTGAGAGTTATTTGGAAAATAAACATCCGGCATGTGCAAAAAACGTGCCACTGGAGAATTCCTAAAAACTCGAGCTTCGTGTACGGAGCCTACTTGCCCTGCATAGCAGTGTGTAAAAAGACCACGTGAATCACATACAACTTGTAAATTTATGGATGAAAATCCTTTCCGATTGATATACGAAGCAGCGTCTTCTACTGGAGCTCAAATTTTGATGTGAGTTCCATCGATAGCGCCAATCACATTTGAAAAGCCACATGATGCTTCAAATCGTTCCATTATTTGTATGGCAACATCTCCTTGCGGCTACTTGATGAAACGAGGTGCAATGCAATGAAGAGCATACGTGACTCGTCTCAAGGCTCGGAAAGCAGTGGCTTTACCGACTCCAAATTTTACACATACAGATCTAAAATAATGTACATGCAATTGCTAAAAGCTTAATCAATTATAAACATATTTAATCAATTATAATTGCATTTAATAAAAAGCATATAATCGAGTATACAGTATACCTGTAGGAATCAGGAGTTGCCATGAACCAAATCGCAATAAGTAGTTGTTTCTCTGCAGAAATTTGTTTTCGAACAGTCGTTGCTTGTAATCCTTCACCAATTAAAGATAACACCATCTCGAATGTTTCGGGGAACATTTTAAAATATGGTTATAAATAACTTACATTTGTGATGAAAATTTTTCTCATAATTTTTATACAAATTGGAATTTTTCAAAAATACTCAGGCTGAAGTTAAGCGGAAAATACAGTCTACAGACCTCCGTATACTTAGCAGACAAGTTTAACTTTTCTAATTTTTTTTGTGAAAAAGTTTGGGAATAGTTTGGGATAATTTAGGAAAACAATTTTATAATTTAGGAAATAATAATTTACTTATAATTAATAAAAATTAATCGAGCGTATAGTTAGCAGAAAAATTTAATTTTCTTTTTTTCCTTTTTGCAATCGTTTGGAAATAATTTGGAAGAGTTTAGGAAAATGGTTTTATAATTTAGGAAATAATTTATTTATAATTAATAAAAATTAAGGGCCGACAGGAGTGACGAGCCAACTCATTTACACCTCATTCACGGTGTAGATACATATCTGTACTTTAGCATATTTTGTCTTGTGGACGAGATATTTTGTTGTCAGACTTTTTTAGCTTATTTTCTATGAAACTGCAAAAGCTTCTAAAGAGCCAAATATTGCAATTTCGCTTCTAAAAGTATTATAATGAATGATATTATCTGCTCCTTACCTTTGGTACACATGTAATTACACTCAAGCATATTGTGTCTCGTAGAAGCATTATTTTGCAATGAAACTTTTTTTAGCTTATTTGTTATATAGCTATGAAACTTTGTACAGAGCCGATTTTTGTAATTTGGTCTTTAAGATTTTATAATAAATAAATTATCTGCACCTCAGTTACACTGTAGTGTCGATCGAATAAAGTTTGGTTTATGCAGGCCGTAACCGCTAACTTATGCCGGAACCGGTAAGAAATTGACCAATCATAGTCGACTATTCTTCTATAAATCGATTATGATTGGCTAATTTCTTACCGCTTCCGGCATAAATTAACGGTTACGGCCTGCATAAACCAGGCTTTACATACGATAAATTTCTTTTGCCTTTTTTATTCAAAGAATCGCTGTTTACAAAGGTGCAGGCAATTCTCCTGATTACAAATATCGCTGTTACATTACAATCTTTCAAGAATTGAATAGAAAATTAATGCGGTTATGCAAGAAAATCTATAATCCGCGATTTTCTGAAGTGTGTAAAAGGCGTATATCTTCATATATTTAATTTATAGAATATCATCCAAAAGAGGTTCAACTGATACCGATGTATGTCAAGGTAAGTAATAAAATCATTGCGTTACAATATATAAATATATAATTCATATTACCGAGCTTTAAATTTTGACAGTACTTTGGTTTTTTCTATTACAGAAAGCTTTCAAAGAATCGCTCTTTACAGAGATGGAAGCATTTCTTCTGATTACAAATATCGCTGTTACATTAATTGGGATCTTTCACCAGGAATTGAAAAGAAAATTAATGAAGATGGCTATACGCAAGAAAATCTATTCGACATTTTCTGAAGTGTTTAAAAGCTAAGGGTTTGGGAAATAATAGTTTATTATTTTATAATAGTTACTTTATTTCATAATAATTACTTTTTTATTATATTGCACTCATTATATTGCATAGCTACATAAATAGCCGCGATTACTAAAATTACGGTTGTCTCATCACATGCTTCAACATTTAATTGCATATCATCACATTTCAACCATCGTCCTGAAGGTTTTCGGCAGTAGCCAATAAAGTGACCAGGAATATGTTCAATGACACCTATTAATCTGAAAATAATATAAATAGATATTTACGTATTTCAAATAAGCAAATAAATCAATCATAGTAAGCGATATATGTACGTATTATTAAATATACCGGTACTGTTTTACAAAAGTCAATGTAACTGGAACATCTGCTAACTTGCATTTTAGCCCATGTTTTTTGCGATGTGTTCTCGTATCAAAATCAATAAAGATATGGAAATGTGGACGAGTGGTCTCAGTAACTACTCCTGGGCAATCTTTTTGTCGGCATTTAATATTGTAATAATGTTCATGAAATAATACTGCGTCTTGCAATGCTTGAATACCTTTGGTATTGATTATTCTGCTATTTGTTTCAAAGTATGCAATATCCTTTGGCAATGATGATGTACATTTCGGATTGTTACATTTAGACGATCTAATTGCACTTGGCTCAGTCGGTTCGGAACAACAAAAAAGATTCTTCCATATCACAGTAATCAGGTCTTCTGCAATCAACTTGTGTGGTTTGATAGACGGAGCTTCAAAAACTTTTACAAGCGGATAAAATTCATTTAAAAGAATAATTCGTTCACGAAGCACCTCTATAGTTGGACCAATCTTCATAAATTTGCATACAAATTTTAATGCGCGATTAGTCGATACTGTATACAAAAATGATATTGAGAATCATAAAGCGCACCAAATTGCAATAGATGAATGATAGCATCAAACCCACAAGTTTTTTGAAGATCTACAGCAATATTATTAACTTTTATAATTCCTAATTTTAGCCCATTCTTCAAAAGAAAACCTCGTTTTCCTCCATTATCCAGTCTCTCGTTGAGAAATCGTATTTGTGGATATGATTGAAAATAGAAACCCACTTTCGCAGGTTTGTTCTTACATTTTGGATTCAAATTTTCCTTGTCACTTTTATACAGTTCAGTTGATACTTCTTTCTTATCTGATAATGATTTCGTGTAATTATGGTCGATTAATGGCGTACTCGTAAAAATAGGTTTTGACGTTAATAATTCAGCAGTCAGTGTGGATTCGTTTTTTACAAAAAGTTTGTCTTTCTTATAATTTGTAGGAAAATTATGAGTATTATTATTGTTTGGAATATAAAGGTAGTTTCGATTAATAATATTTGCGTTGTTATTACTTTCAAAATCGAGTAATTCAGAAAGAATTTCAGAAGTATCTTGAATATTTTTTGATTTTTCTTGGTTTTCAGGACTTTGTTCATTAACGTCTGCAAAAAAACTATTTTTATTGACAAATCCTTTCCACGCTTCACTACTCTTCAAATCAGAGTCATTCACCATGCGAGCCCTTTCGCGCAATAAACTTATTGAATCGAAATTCATATGTATATTTGACTTTTGCGATGAGGATTTTACTTTTCCGTCTGCTGAATTTAATATCGGTTTTCGTACTGAAGATTCAATATCTGCTGAACATTGCGGTGGTACGGACATTTGAGGAGAGAATTCTGAATGTTGATCTGATGATATACATGCAGCTGGAGTTGGATCTTGTAAAAAATTTCCTAATTCACTGTCAAATGAACATGAAGTTGGTGCAGGTCCTTGCGACAAGAATCTTAGTTCGTCAAATGAACACGAAGTTGAAACAGCTTTTTGCCGAGTTGATTCTGATCTTTTAGCGGTTGAATGTTGAGTTCGAGCAGGTTTTTGCGAGACTGATCCTAATCCTTTCTCTGATGTATACGTCGTTGGTACCAGCTGCCTATAATTGTGATTAAAATGTTTCAATTTTGTTGCTACCTCATTAGTGCCAGAATATAAGTCATTAATATGCTCTTTCAAAAATCGAATTGCAGAACACGGTAAAGCAATACCTTCGAAAATTCTTTTCTTCATTTCAGCAAAATATCCTTCTTGAGAAGCTGTGATTGTATGCCAGGAAAAGCTGCTGCAGTCCATATAGGAAACTCTTTGGCAATTCGTTCAAGTAGCTGTATGAATTCCGGAAGATAAAAACCATTTACAGCCTTGCACTCCAGCTGCTTTTGCTGATTAGAAGGTGTTGAAATGGAAATAAGCCTTTTGATCCATTGATGAGTGAGGGTTAAATTCTCATTATCTTTTTCTTCAGCTAAATTCAAAGTATTTTCTACTTTGTCATCAATTTCGACGTTCTCTTTCGATGTCTATAATTTCTTGATAATCTGTCCACGTTCACTGATGTACTCCTCCAGAAGGCGTCTAGCTTCAAAAACTGACATTTGTTTTTCTGACACCATTACACTGTCATCTTGATCAGGATGTAATGCAACAATACTTGTCAATCGAAATACATGTTCAAACTCTTGCACCGTTTGGTAGTCAATCATTAAAGCAATTGTACGAAGATAGAAACCTTTAACAGCAGGATGGCGTAGATCTTTAATACATTTCCACCTAGCGGCAGCAGCCATTAAATGAGCCACATCCGCTCTTATTAGAGTGTTAAATGGACGAGGTATTTTATGACTGTCTTTCGTTGCCCATTTGAATAAAACGTCAACATATTCTTTTAGTGTCATGCGGTTAAATGCTTCACACATGGCCAATAATAAAGCACGTCCTAAATCAGCTATAGCTTCATCTAGTATTGTTGCTTTACATGTTCGAATCCATTCTTGAAGCTAATACGTGATGAAATCTGCGTCATGTTTTTCTGACAACATTTGATACACAGGAAGAGTTTTACCCTCAAAATTGATGGTAATTGTGTATAAAAATATGTGGCCAGTTTTTCGCCCTGAAAAAATTTCAAACTTTTTTACCACTTTACCCGTGGCATCTAAACAAATTCGGGAAAATCCCTTCTTTATTCGGCAGTATTCTTTTTCTACAAAAATTTGTTCTGGGCTGCAGTAAAAAACGTAAAACTTCTTTGCTCCAATATCGTGGATAGAATTGCCGTATCGGATGTCTCGTAACATATTACGGATGCTTGTTATCATATCCATTTTTTCGCCTAATTTAATACCGAGATCTTCCTTGTTACTTTCCATCTTTGCTTGTCTGTAAATATGACATTTTTGTACCCACGGTGGTTCGTTCTCTCCAAATTCCATATTCTCCGCAAGTAATTTTTGCCGATATCCTGCGGCTCTTTTTTGTTTTAATTTTCGTCCAATTATTTTCCTT
Organism: Solenopsis invicta; assembly: GCF_016802725.1. NCBI lineage: Eukaryota > Metazoa > Arthropoda > Insecta > Hymenoptera > Formicidae > Solenopsis > Solenopsis invicta. The sequence continues at coordinate 21,890,715 of NC_052665.1, forward strand.
TCGGGACCATTCAATGTCTCTTAACTTCTTCATGATAATCATTACGAGTATCACGTGTTCTGATTATTAAGTGTAGTTTTCCATTGACAGGTTTTTTGTCGGCAACACCAACAATTTTGTTACTAAATTTCTTGCTTTTACATAATCCTTTAAACTTTAAATAGAAATCAGAGGAAGATTCAACATTATTTTTATTTACGTCCTCAAGTTCTATGCGCACGTACGACCATTTACCCAGAAAAGCACATGGAAATTTGTACATATTCCAAAATGCTTTTGTGATTACATTTGGCCAAACCCATGATTTTAACCTTTTTTGATTAGAAATCTGCTCGGGCTTTATTTGTTCCCACTCCGTAGGTGAAAGAACTACAGGGAAGAAATCAACATCAACGCCTTCATTCTCGTCATCGTGGTAAAATGATTCATCCAACTCAGAATTCCCTGATGATTCCTCAATGGTAACATCTTCGACGGTTTTGAACATAGGAGGTTGGATATTTATATCCAAGTTCTGACGAGCTGCTTGAAGATTCACATTTTTATTTTCTGTCACATGTGTATAAACTGAATGCGGTTTCCATCTTCCATTTAGCTCTTTGCTCATGTCTTTCCAAACTTTTGCAGAACTCGAAGGAAAATTATTGGTATTCAAATATTGCATATATTTCTGAAATAGCAGAATTGCTTCTCGATTAGAAACCTTACAAGGCCGTCCTATCCGTCCCATCTAAAAAATAAAGAAAAAATATTATATATTACTTCCAACATTTAATTATTACAGCAATTAGAGGAAAATAACTTATGAATCGTATTATCTTAATAATATAGTCCTTTGTTTTCATTGTTCGGTCTGCAATTAAATTATCGGCGCAAAGAGGTGTTATATATTATTAAAAATATTGTTACAAAATATGCGTTTATTATGAAAAATTATAATAACCGTATCTTACCTTAAAAAATTTCTATAGAAACATTTTTTTATTCCCGATGAACGTAACAAGAATATGAAGCAAATTTTTTACAACAAAGTATAAATCATTTGGTATGGCATGTCGTAATCTATACAAATCAAAAATTTTGTGGAAAAATTACATTTCGGTTTACGTTAAATATCACCAAAAAATAAACAATTTTCTTATTGATAGATCACTCAATTTTATATTCCAACAAAGCTTTCTGTAACAGAAAAAACCAAAGTACCACTATCAAAATTTAAAGTTCGGTAATATAAATCATATATACACATATAGGGTGCAATCTAGCTTCGACACAAGTCGACACTGTGTAACACAGTGTCTATTAGTGTAAGAGAGAAAATTTTAGTTGTCTCACTCACACTAATGGACACTGTGTTACATAGTGTCGACTTGTGTCGTAGCTGGAAAGCACCCATAAATAGTAACGCAACGATTTTATTACATACCTTAACATACATCGGTACCAACTTAACCTCTCTTGTATGATCATTCTATTATAATTATATATGTAAAAATCTATAACGCCTTTTACAGACTTTAGAAAATGTCGGATAGATTTTCTTGCGTAACCATCTTCATTAATTTTCTTTTCAATTCCTGGTGAAAAATCTCAATTAATGTAACAGCGATATTTGTAATCAGAAGAATTGCTTCCATCTCTTTAAACAGCGATTCTTTGAAAGCTTTCTGCAATAGAAAAAAACAAGGTACTGTCAAAATTTAAAGCTCGGTAATATGAATTATACATTTATATATTGTAACGCAATGATTTTATTACTTACATTGACATACATCGGAGCCAGCTGAAACTCTTTTGGATGATATTCTATAAATTAAATATGTGAAGATGTATGCCTTTTACATACTTCAGAAAATCGCGGATTATAGATTTTCCTGCGTAACCGCATTAATTTTCTATTCAATTCTTGAAAGATCGTAATGTAACAGCGATATTTGTAATCAGGAGAATTGCCTGCACCTTTGTAAACAGCGATTCTTTGAATAAAAAAGGCAAAAGAAATTCATTATATGTAAAGCCTGATTTATGCAGGCCGTAACCGTTAACTTATGTCGGAAGCGGTAAGAAATTAGCCAATCATAATCGATTTATAGAAGAATAGTCGACTATAATTGGTAAATTTCTTACCGGTTCCGGCATAAGTTAGCGATTACGGCCTGCATAAACCAAACTTTATTCGGTCGACACTACAGTAAAACTGAGGTGCAGATAATTTATTTATTATAAAATCTTAAAGACCAAATTACAAAAATCGGCTCTGTACAAAGTTTCATAGCTATATAACAAATAAGCTAAAAAAAAGTTTCATTGCAAAATAATGCTTCTACGAGACACAATATGCTTGAGTGCAATTACATGTTCACCAAGGGTAAGGAGCAGATAATATCATTCATTATAATACTTTTAGAAGCGAAATGCAATATTTGGCTCTTTAGAAGCTTTTGCAGTTTCATAGGAAATAAGCTAAAAAAGTCTGACAGCAAAATATCTCGTCCACAAGACAAAATATGCTAAAGTACAGATATGTATCTACACCGTGAATGAGGTGTAAATGAGTTGGCTCGTCACTCCTGCCGGCCCTTAATTTTTATTAATTATAAATAAATTATTTCCTAAATTATAAAACCATTTTCCTAAACTCTCCCAAATTATTTCCAAGCAATTGCAAAAAGGAAAAAAAGAAAATTAAATTTTTCTGCTAACTATATGCTCGATTAATTTTTATTAATTATAAGTAAATTATTATTTCCTAAATTATAAAATTGTTTTCCTAAATTATCCAAAACTATTCCCAAACTTTTTCACAAAAAAAAAAAATTAGAAAAGTTAAACTTGTCTGCTAAGTACTCGTATACGGAGGTAGTCTATAGAATTGCAGCCTTAGAAATACTTAGAAAGCCTATATATACATCTTCTCTTAAAATTTTTTATGCAAATTCTGAAATAATTTCATCCCATTATTTTAAAAAAATTAATACTTTTAACTTTTTAGATTTTATAACATTTGGTAGAAATTATAGAACATAAATTCTTAGAAATCTTAGGGATATTTGATAATTACCATGTGTATGAAAAATTCTGAGAAAAAATGTAGACTTTCTGAGTATAATTTTTGATATAAGTGTTTTATTAATTAACATAAAAAATGTAAGAGTCATAAAATTATACAGAATTTTTGAAAAATTCGGAAAAATTATTTGAAAATTAAATTATATTGAAAAATTCTAAAACAAATTTTCACTATGGATGATGACATGTACATACAAGAACGGAAGTAATATTTAATGCATAAAAAACTCAATCACGCATAGTTGTATGTACTTACCAAAAGTGTTCTTTAAACGCTAATTTCGAATAATTAGGAATTACACGTTCCACATAGTCCGTAATTTTAACATTTTCGCGCATTTTACTCAACTTAAGTAAGTAATATAATATTTGACAGTCTTCCAAAGAAATATTATTTTCACTGTCATCGTCACTATCACTGGATTTGCTGTTGGCGCTCTCAATATTGTTATTTTTTATTATTAACGAAATTATTGGAATTATTTCCATTGTAAAATCTTTCTTTGCTGTGGCATATCTGCGGCATCCATTTCGTGTGACGCATAAGAGGCGCATAAGAACCGTTTCAATTTAATGCATGTAGAGACTCGCATTGTGCACATCGACAAAACGGAACAATTTCAATGCGCTTCGCATTAGTCATGCAGTCTATGCACTTCATGCGCAATTTGGAACGCACCCATAGTAGTCGTCCTGGGCACGTATTACGCATTTGTTCGGAATCGATTCCGATCGGAATGATTCCGTTTTCCCTAGAAAACACAATAGAAATTTAGGAAAAAACGGAATAATTCCGATCGAAATCGATTCCGAACAAATGCATAATACGTGCCCTGGTGTCTACATGCTCGCGTCGCATGTCACGGCGATGCGCCATTTATGCCGGGTCTACAATGAGTCGGTAGTCTGTAGTCGGTAATCTTATCGTAGTCTTAAGCCACGATCGGTGAGTCGGAAGAGAGTCGGAAGGGTAATCGGTGAGTCTAATCGGTGAATCGGTGAAGTTGGCCAACAGCCAACTTCTAAGACTTACGACTTAAGACTGACCAATCAAACGCTTATGTTTGAAAGTAATGGCAACCATGGCAACGCGCGAACTTACACAAGTCACTGCATGTGAGTTAACTTCCGTCCTGACGATCCTTACAATTGTGAGATCAACGCAATTAATAAAATGAATCTTGACGATTTGGAAATAATAAAAATTGAACCAATAGTCACCGGTATAAACAGTCAAAACGTACACTTTCCACAGCTTGCTTTCTTCCTATTGGTTGAGCCGAGCGACTCGCTTTACGACTAACGACTCATTGTAGATGCGAAAAATTGAAAAGTAACCGACTTAGGTTAAGATTTAAGACTTAAGACTTCAGACTTACGACTACTTCAGACTACCGACTCATTGTAGACCCGGCTTTATAACTATCTAACTCACGCGCAGGCTATCTATTGTAATCGTATGTAACAAAAATCAATTAAGATTCGTATAGAATTAAAACCAATTACTTTTTAATTTGCTTATGGATTGAATTGATTAAAACCCATAAGCCTCCTGCTATCCCACAAATGCATCTTTTTTCCTTTCAGTAAATTGTAAATTATATTTGTATATCCAATAAACTTCTACCTGTAGGATAATTGATAGAACTCTATAGTTAATAAACTGGCGTTGATCAGAATTGTGTCGCGTTCATATTTATTGAGTTATTGTCAAAAAACAAAATTCCACAACACCCTCCCTTCCTCTATCATTTTGTTTAAAATTCTCGCATAGCATGATTCGCAAGGTGACAGATTTATATGACAATGCTGTGTGAATAATGTTTGCAGAAGTCACAAGTCGTGAAATTTCACTCGCGTTAAAAAAAAAGAAAAAAAAGGAGTGGTGTGGTTGCTAAGTGAAAAGATGGGTTGTTTACAAATTTGAGTGTCTTTGTTCATTTTTTTATTAATCTTATCTAAGTCACGATAATTGATCCATTATTTACCTTGAACAAATATTAAAGACGTAAATAAGTTATTACGATTTAATTAGATCTATTTAAGTAAGATCTAAATGCTCTCGGCGTTATAAAGAAATTAGTGCATACGGCAATATAGTAAAAGAAACATAAAATCTTTTATTGAATACTATCGAGCCACTCGGACGGAGTATTGCCTTTTGGGTGAAGGTGTTTAAAAACTCAAAGTTCTTAGTAAGGGGGATGGAAAAAAATACATCCCGTATTTTTTTACCAATCGGGTGAGAAGTTTTAATTATTATAAGTTAGCCTTTCAGACAATAGATTATAAAGAAAACAACTTTACTTGATTTTAGAATATTCATGGAATACACAAGCTTATCAAAAATAATTAATGCAAGGAGGGAAAATATTTATATTGAATTTTAGTTACTAACAAGGAATATTGTATATACATTCAAATGCTATCTGATTTAATTTATACATCTGATTAAGATATTATATTATAATTTCATGTTAATATTTTACTATATTAGTGTTAATACCAGAGACTCATTTTAAATATATTAAATTATTATTCTTTAATATAACTCTAAACTAATATATAAAAAATATATTAATATTTATAGATAAATAATTATTTAAACAAAATTGTTTTTTTTATATTTTAGATATAATAATATTCAAACATTTTTTTTATGCTAATTATTCTTAACTTATTCACTTTGTAGTGCAAAATTCTGTGTTGGATATGTAAGAGAAGATTGCTCAATGGGCGGATCTCGATAGCACACGGGATCGATAGCATATCACCACTCACAGCGGCCGATGCCTAGAATTTTTCCGTTGGTTGGGTTAGATAAGTCAAGATGATTGGTTGGTGGTCTATCGCACCGTGCGCTATTGGATCCCGTCCTTGCTCAATACGTTGTGTGCAACGCCAAAGATGTATTCCATGCGCTCAACATTACAAATACTATATGTATTTAAAAAATTGAAGAAGTTAACACTACAAACATTGTCGAGAAACTGTCATTCTTTCTATGTAAGATGTAAAAACTTTTTTCAGAAAAATTTAAGACTTCAAAAAAAGGTTAACTTTTTAAATATACATTATTGAACATTCTTAATATTAACAATTTAAACAAACGTAGCAATTATTACAGTAGCTTATATGCGTTATATTATGTTTTCTTTAATGCAAGTTGTATGTTTAAAAAAGGAAGTTGAGTATATAAAAAAGAAATGTGCTCAGGCAAGTACACAGGCAGTGGAAGATGCTATTTCAAAACTACCTATTAGTCAATAATTATCTGTGCAAGCATGTTTTACGGTTTCTAAAGCAAAAAGTTGTAAAGGCATAATGTACACGACACAATGCTGTTTTACAACATTTTATTTAGATTATATTTAAACATCTAGCAGCGCCAATTTTTTGTAATTTAAAAATTTTTTTATTTTAATAAAACATTCTCATTTCTGTTTTTTTTTTAATTCTTTGAGATTAAATGTTACATATTTCATTGAAACTTTTTTAAATTAAGTACATCCACTTAGGTTAGAACAGAAAAATGTTTCAATAAAAATATATAGACAGTATCACTTGAATTTTATTTAAAAAGGAATTAAAGATATCGCTACTTGGGTTTTACTTAAAAAATAAATATACTATCACTTGCATTTTATTTGTTAAAAGTTGTACAGTAGTTATTTCAAACAGCAATATATTCTCTTTATAATTGGGGCAATTTAAAGATTTCATACATTTTTTGGGAAAAAATACATTTAGGTTAGATTAAATTTAAGATATTTATTTTTAAGTAAATACAACAGTTATTTTAAAGAGCAATATATTCTTTTTATAATTAGCGCAATTTAAAGATTTCACTCATTTTTTAGAATACATACCACTTGGGTTGGAATAGGAAAACTTTTCAATGAGAATACAAAGTACAAAGTAGTACTACTATTGTTTTGTAGAATTAAAATTAAAGGTAAAATTACCACATGGGTTAGTATGGAAAAATTCTTGTTAAAATACAAAAATAGTACCACTTGGGTTTTTAAGAAAAATTAAAGATAAGGTGCGCACGCACACACATAAATTGGCACCTTTTTTTTACCTTTCTTTGAAAAGGTAATTTTGTACTGATATCACGCGTTTTGTAGTGATAAGCAAAATTTATTTTGTTTGTAATGAAATACATGATTTTAACTTTGCAAGATTGTGAAGATATATACCACTTAGGTTGGAATAAGAAAATTTTTCAATGAGAATACAAAGTATAATGTAGTACTACTTTTGTTTTGTAAAATTAAAGTTAAAAATAAAATTATTACATGGGTTAGCATGGACAAATTTTTCTGTTAATTAAAAAAAATTAAAAATAAGATGCGTGCACACGCATAAATTGACATCTTTTTTTTACCTTTCTTTGGAAAAAAAAAATATATATATATACATGCTTACGTTATTATTTATAACAAAAACCATTACTAAATCTTATTATTAAAAATTCAACATTATCGTTAAGTAGCACATCTTTAGGATCACCAAATTTTAAAAGAATCGATCCCACAATTTAATCTACAATCCTCTATTCCTACCTTTGAATAATAACAGTAAATATCCAATTTCTATAACTTTTAATTTTTATCTTCTATTCTTATACGAGACATCAAAAGAACAACAATAATAAAAAAAACAATAGAAATTGTAAAGTATTATGATAAAATTAAACATTTCCAACAAGCACCAAATATAATTCTAAGATGTAATGTATGTATATAACATATATAACATAGATCAAGATAATTACGTTACATTAAATTAAACACATACGCTATGTGTTTGCTAAGTTTGAAAATTAAATTTTCGTTATTCGTAATTAGAATAGAATATAAGACGCTTTTTCGAGATCTCGAGGATTACCTCGACGTCAACACTCAGATCGCCTTTGCCGCCGCCGTCGCCGTCATCGTCGTCGTTGTCGTCGCTATCGTTGTCGTCACCGTCGCCGTCGTCGTCGTTACCGCGCGTCGTTGTCGTCGCCGTCGCCGTCGTCGTCGTCCTTACCGCGCGTCGTCATCGTCGTCACCGCAGGTCGTCGTCGTCGTCGTCGTCGTTACCGCGCGTCGTCGCCGTCGCCATCATCGTCGCCGTCGTCGTCGTCGTCGTCGTTATCGCGTCGTTGTCGTCGCCGTCGTCGTCGTCTCGTTACCGCGCGTCGTCGCCGTCGCCGTCATCGTCGCCGTCGTCGTCGTCGTCGTCGTTATCGCGCGTCGTTGTCGTCGCCGTCGTCGTCGTCATCGTTACCGCGCGTCGTCGCCGTCGCCGTCGTCGTCGTCGTCGTCGTTACCACGCGTTGTCGTTGTCGCCGTCGTCGTCGTCGTCGTTGCGTTCGCGTCGTCGTCGTCGTCGTCGTTGCCGTCGCCGTCGTCGTCGTCGTCGCCATCGTACCGCGCGTCGTCGCCGTCGCCGTCGTCGTCGTCGTTACCGCGCGTCGTCGCCGTCGCCGTCGTCGTCGTTATCGCGCGTCGTTGTCGTCGCCGTTGTCGTCGTCATTGTTACCGCGCGTCGTCGCCGTCGTCGTCGTCGTCGTTCCGCGCGTCGTCGCCGTCATCGTCGCCGTCGTCGTCGTCGTCGTCGTTATCGCGCGTCATCGCCGTCGTCGTCGCCGTCGTCGTCGTCATCGTCGTTACCGCGCGTCGTTGTCGTCGCCGTCGTCGTCGTTACCGCGCGTCGTCGTCGTCATCGTCGTCGTCGTCGTCTTCGTCGCCGTCGTCGTCGTCGTCGTCGTTACTGCACGTCATTTCCAGTCGTCCACTGTCACTATCACCACTTCTACTATTGACACCTCGTGCTGTTTTCGAAAGCGTCCTTGAAGTGTGCTGTCCTCGTCGAGGGATCACGAGGACGTACAATCACCCGGCACTAACGACCGTATACCTAATGCACCGCGCTTTTCGCGACGCGACGTGCCTGATTCGCGAATCTAAAAATAACAGGTTAGGAAAACTGTCATCTTAACTTACCACTACATGTATGTACACATATATAGTGGTAGACGGCCATGATGCTTATGGGTACGGCCATGTTATATCACGTGATAGAACGGCTGTAAATGAGCGCCACTCGTTACTCGTGTCGAAAAGAGGTACTGGACAAGATTCGCTTGGCGACGATAATGACGTATCTTACACGTGTAAAACATGTATTGGACTTTGCGTCGCGATATCTCCGCTCGTAGGACACGGAGAGAAAAAATAAAAACACTTTTATTATGCAATTCGTCACCAAGCTATCAATTGAGACTACTCAGACCTTGATCGGTTCAGCCGTTACTAAGATCTGATAACTCGTTAATGCTTGAAATCGCTGACTCGCGTAAAAGAGGCGCGGGTCTTTCTTGCTTTGCATTTTTTATCTTTTTTTTAAATTGGCACGAGACACGACCGCGCCTCTTGATGAACGTATGCATAAATCAATACAAGCTTTCATTGTATCATTTTATTGTTATGCTTTCCGCTGTTTCCAGACACCAGATGGTATACTATCGCTAAAGCATTGGTATGCACTATTTGCAATAGAAAATCCCAAATCTTTTAATCTCAAAGTTAATTACAAATTAATAGAACAACATGTTAAATCAAAATATTATCAGAAAATAAACGTCGCACTGGCATTCCAAGTATTAAAAATTACCAATTTTAGCGCCAGTATACTGCAAATATAATACACAATAGCTAATAATGAATGCTTTTGCAGTTTTTCGGGATTGCTGATGCATTGAAATTATTCAAAGATAAGCATTGAGATCTTACGGATTGTGATGGGACTATAAAATTTTGTACCAGGATTAAAGTATTAATTACAGCAATGAACAGTCAAACGCCGATTAATGCATTAAAACCAGACAATCAATCGTGGAAGGTAAATAGTACTCCGTAATACAGTTCGCGTAATTAATCTTTCAACCTGTTTTGGCATTGCGTTTATTACCTTTTCGGTTATTTTCATGTTTATTTTCACGGACCGTCCGACTACGGCCATGAACATGAAAACGATCGAGAAAATAAACGCAATGTCTCACCAATAGTGATGTCACAGGGTTAGAGGACATTAATTGCACAAACTATACATGCTCTATAAACATATTGCACAAGCACAATTATTAATTTCGAGTTTTTTTTTTCACTGTATAGGACATAAAAAATTTCCTGCAATGTCTGCAAACATGGGAGAAGAAAGGTAAAGAAAAAAATCATGAATTCTTAACAGAATGAACATGCTATGGATTAAAAATACCTTTGAAAGCAATCTTAGAAATTTGCACTTTTTGGTACAAAAGTGCGATTTTATATATTTGATTACTGCATGTCTTAATTAAGACAATCTAGAGGTATATAATCGTTTTACTTTTAAACTTAACAGAATTTGTATTTTATAATTTGCTTAAAATCATATTCTTTTATTTCAGCGCTTTATTGGCATGATGCGGCATTGCTGTGGGTCCAACAAACATTTGGACTCTCAACTTTTCATTCAAATGTACAAGCTAGTATCAACATATTCGTTAGTAAAACCGCCAAAAAATTGTAACGTATCTGGCGGAGAATTTATGATTGTTCTCTTAAGTATTAAAGATATACAAAATCCCATAGAAAGACAACAGTGGTTGGATCAAATTGACACAATATTAGACAGAGGCAAAAATGTTAATATTCTTGCAGAAGTTGCTGCTAAACTCGAAATACATGATTACTTTCTATGCACAACTTCCAATTATGTATTAAGTTATATTACTGGATACGTTGCCAGGAAAGATCCAAGGTTTGCTAAATTTAGGGATAGTGAGTAACCCACAGTATGCAAGGATTGCCCCAAAACGTTCGTATATATTAAATCCGAAAGATTCAATACCAGAGACACATTAATTAATATTTCTGAAAACGAAGGGAAGTCTTAAACACCCATCGGCTGCATTAGTCAACTTGCTATCAATTTTAGAACGAGGGACAATCGAAGCAACTAAAACGGGTGACATTAATGTGTAATGATGCACCCTCAAAAACCAATACTTCGTTCCCGCCAGATAACAGTTAGAGGCCTGGCCAGGCTCTAAAAGGCCACAAGCGCATCGTGCCTAATAATTAAACGCTTCGCAACATCAAAGTTAATTGCCGAAGCTGGCCGTTAAGGCACAGCTCGCGCGCGTGCTAAACGGAGCATACGCACAACACAACGCAGCTTCCCGCCGTCTGTACCACCGGCGCGCAACGAAGAGCGAGGCGCATAGAAAGAGACGGTGCGCAGGAGATACGCGCAGCGCCTCCAAAGCGTCTTCGAGGAAAAGCAAACGTGCCGATCGCCGAGTAGAAATAGTCCGGCGATGGGAACAGCATCACCTAGCCTCCGCCGAGATATCAAACCGAACATATCCTTTGGTCTCACGGCAAACTCAAAATTCTTTTGCACCGGTTCCCTGTAGTAAAGATGTTCTGCCACATTCGAGTATTCTTGGCAAGCCGGTCGTTTTCCGAACTCCATTCCTTGTCGCACAGTCAATCGATCGAGATGCTCGTCCGCCCCCGAAGTTCTCGGGTCGCGACTCTCCGACAGATCTCCACCTGACGTGCCAAAAACTCGCGCTCGAGGTTTTCAGGCACGATCTGGTTCACAGGTGGCCGACAGTCCTCCCCTTGAATAACGGGGCTATTAAGCTTGGGCTGTCCAACGCACTCTCCGACACGCCGCGCACTCAAATAAATCGCGCTTGCCGATTCGCGGATCGCCGCACCGCGCATTGGTGCGACGCGCGTAGCCAGGAACGCCTGTTCCAGGCGCCGCTGTAGGCATCGCGCGTATTCGGAACATAACGCACGCACTGTAAAAACTAGCGCGCATTTTGTTCGATTTTCCTATCACTGTCTGCGTCCCGTACTAAATGTTATATAGCGTTACGATTTGCGTCCCTCACTAAATGTAATATAAACTACTTATCAGCACGTTTTCTTTCTTTAATTGTTTATCACTAAATGTAAAATAGATTGTCAGCACCGTTTTTTTTATATTCTTTCTCTTATAATAAAAACAAACATTCAAAATACCAGAGCGTTTTCACTCATCGATTTTTTACTTTCTTTTCGCCCGAAACTAGTTCTCAATCTCGCTTCGAACCCAAAGCACTAAGCTAAAAACCACGCATTGAGAATTTTGGTCATTTCAAATGTTGATACATTATTTAACATCACAAATAGAATTAAGGCACTATTCCCTTTACTTGTAGTCGGCTGTATAAAACATGACAATGAAGTTACGCACAAGATAATGCAATTTTTCCTAGTCACAAGAATATTTTTTCTATCCAAGCAATCAAATGTAAATAATGACGTTGAAAAAGAGCACACAAAAAAAAGGAGAAAATGTTCCAAGCTAAGCCAGGCAAATGATAGCTGCTACAATATCAAATCTCAAATTATTCCGAGCTGTTCTGAAGAAGATGCAGCACACACCACTATCAAACTAATACTTGTCAGGAAAAGAAAATATTGCAAACAAGAGACAGGAATAAATAAAAAAATATACATGAAAAAAATAAAAAAACAAAAAACGTAGACCCAAACATAGGCAAAACAAAGCATCGTCAATGTATTGTATATCTTATTTCTGTAAAATTAAAGGTATATATAAAAATTCGATTTTTGATAATGTACATGCAGTGAGTTTTATTCAGTTAACACATCGTTCAATAAGTCCCGAGACTAACCCAGAGATAACGCTAGTAGTACCAAGCTGGCCACGTTTCCCTAGAATGCGAACCTTCACATGAAACGTGTACAAATTTCACGTCGATCGGACCACAAACAGCTGAGTTATTGAGGTTAGAGCAAAGTCACTTTGTAATTTGTTTGAAAAATGGAAAAAAGTGAGTTTCGCGTGTTGATAAAGCATTGTTTTTTAATGGGTAAAAACACCGTAGAAGCCCAGCAATGGCTTGAGAAATGTTATCCGGACTCCTTTCCATCTAAATCAACGATTTGTCGTTGGTATGCTGAGTTTAAACGTGGTCGTACGGACACAAACGATGCGGAACGTTCGGGTAGGCCATTGGAAGCCGTTGTACCGGAAAATGTGAGTGAAGTGTTAAAAATCGTAATGAACAATCGCAAAGTGAAGGTCCGTGACATTGCAGAAATGACACAGATATCATCTGGAAGCGTATTTACAATCCTTAGTAGTTAAGCAAGGCGGATTCTAACTCAGGGATCTGAGGGGGGGTGCGGGGGCAGGGGGGAAATTTCACGACGCGTCTTTGCCGTACTGACCATGATGATGTCACGTGGGGGAAGCGGGAGGAACATTTCACGGCATGTATTTGTCGTGCTAACCACGCCTTGAAGGGAGGGGGTGATGCCACATGCCTACTCGCTCGCACGCCAATGTTCTTTTTGCCGTGCTAACTGCGTTTTGGAGGGGGAAGGCGTTGTCACCTCGATTTGTGCGGGGGCAGGGGGAAATTCACGGCACGCGTCTTTGCCGTACTGACCATGATGATGTCACGTGGGGGGAGCGGGAGGAACATTTCACGGCATGTATTTTGTCATTCTAACCACGCCTTGAAGGGAGGAGGTGATGCCACCTCGCAATGCTTATCATAGTATAGGTGATGGAAGCACACATGTGTTTTCTTTCTCGCTCCCTCCCATATATTGCGCTCATCAGACGCTGCGATGCGGTGTGGCGATGCATCATCCTCCTTCCCCCCACACGCACGGTTTATCCTCGCTCGCTTGCTCATGCTCTCCCATGGCTTATTTTATACATTGCACGCCAATGTTCTCAATCGCACGCGTTCTTATTTCTAAGGTGTTCTCAGGAATGGAAGAGAATAGGGAAAATAATAATAATAATTTGTTTGAATGTAATATATTTTTTTTCATTTTATTTATTTTAAAAAGAATATATAAAAATGGTTTTATTAACGTATTATTTATTAAAATTATTTATTTTATTTTTTACATACACAAATAATTAAATATTTAAAAATTATAAGAAAATTGAAAAAATTATTAAAAAATAAGAGACTAAAAAATTATATAAAAAATTATATGAAAAAATATATAAGATTTCGATAACACAAGAAATACATTTTATCAAGAGGTATGGCAGTGTCTCACACCAAGTGACCGTTGCATATTAAATTCTTTATACTATTATATATAACATGATCACACTATTGAACGTGTATCATACGTCTATTAAACTGATATCAAAGATCTATTATACGTCTATGTCTACGTCTACCATACGTCTATCGTACATCGTACGTCTATCATACTACTACATTGTACTACTGACGTTTGAGTGTAGTACGTTAGACGTTTCATAATAGTATGGTTGACGGACGCGTTCTTATTTCTAAGATGTTCTCAGGAATGGAAGAGAATAGGGAAAATAATAATAATTTGCTTGAATGTAATATATTTATTTTTTTTATTTTTTTTATTTTAAAAGAAATACATAAAAATGGTTTTATTAAAACGTTAGTAAAAATTATTTATTTATTTATTTATTTTTAATATACACAAATAGTTTTATTTGTCTTCATTAGATAAATTTTGCTTCTTATTTATTTTTAATAAGTATACAAATAATTTTAGTTATTTTCATTAAATAAATTATTTAAATGAAAAATATCCGGTTCGCCATAATAGTAGTAAAACCAACATCCATGTAAAGTTGATTCGCACCATAAGAAGTCCAGTTCATCTCGTAGTTTTTTTCGTTCTTTTTCAATTTTTATTTTTTTTTGTATATTTACGAAACCTACAACGTCGAGTTTTTCGATTCGTAGGTATTCGTGGCATTCGTCACAGTTCATTGTGGCTGACAGACTGACTGACTGACTGAGTGACAAATTGATGCGAGCAGAGTCCATTTATTTTTACAATCAAAATGTACGTGATTTATCTTCAAAACGCTGATACCTCATTGTTCTCATAGTAAAATGAGAACACCTCTAAGCAATTTTTTATTTTAACATGCACATGCAGCTTAAATTTTCGATAACACAAGAGATACGTTTTATCAAGAGGTATGGCAGTATCTCACACCAAGTGGCCGTTGCATATTAAATACTTTACACTATAATATATAACATGATCGTACTATTGAACGTGTATCATAGGTCTATTAAACTGATATCAAACATTTATACGTCTACGTCTACGTCTACGTCTACCATACGTCTATCGTACAAACTATTATACGTCTACGTCTACGTCTGCCATACGTCTATTGTACATCGACCATACGTCTGTCGTACGTCTACCATACGTCTACCATACGTCTGTCGTACGTCTACCATACGTCTATCATACATCGTACGTCTATCATACTACTACATTGTACTACTGACGTTCGAGTGTAGTACGTTAGACGTTTCATAATAGTATGGTTGACGACAAGCTTAATCCCGTGCACGCGGGGTGTTACTTCGAATTGCCGCTGTCGGTAAGTGACAAGCGTGCAATAATTAATGTACATTCGAAGGACAATGCTTGCTTCGCGTGGTCCATGGTGGCTGCTCTGTACCCCGCCGAAAATCATGCAAACCGAGTGTCATCTTACCCGCATTATTCGACTGTTTTGAAGTTTGACGATATACAATTTCCAATGAAAATAAAAGACATTGGAAAATTTGAACGTTTAAACGACGTATCGGTAAATGTGTACACTACCGAATTGGACAGAAAAGAAAAGATGGAATACGTTGTACCGTTACGACTGACCGAAGATAAGAAGGAGAAACATGTCAATCTCTTCTACGTGGAAGATAAACACGACGTCACCCACGGTCACTTTGCGTGGATTAAGAACCTGTCGCGCCTTGGTCAGCTCACAGCTGAGCAAAAAAAGAACAAGAAATTCATTTGCGATCGGTAAGTGTAATACATAAAAAAACATTTTCACATTTAATTATTGTTTAGTAAAAAATAAATTTCTTTTATTACAGTTGTCTGCATTACTTTCACTTAGAGAAAAAATTGCAGTCGCACGAAACGGAGTGCAAGAAAGTAAATGACTGCGCCATTATACTACCGAGAGAAGACCAGAAATGGCTAGACTTCGACTCATACAACAACAAGGAGCGCGTACCATTTGTAATTTACGCCGATTTGGAGTGTATACTGAAGAAGATGGAGAACGAAACAGAGAACACTGGGGCGGCCGATTTCCACCATAATGGCGACTCTCGTCGTAAATGTAGTGCCACTCTGCACATTACGACAACTCGGGGTGGCTCCCTGATCGAGGGTTGTACTATTTGTATATTTCTCGACAGCAAATGGTTGCGTTCTCTCGCCCAGTGAGAACGCATACACGCATAACATTTCGAAGGAGTGAAGTATTCGTGGCATTCGTCATAGTTCATTGTGGCTGACTGACTGACTGACTGAGTGACAGATTGATGCGAGCAGAGTCCATTTATTTTTACAATCAAAATGTACGCGATTTATCTTCGAAACGTTGATACCTCGTTGTTCTCATAGTAAAATGAAAACACCTCTAAGCAATTTTTTATTTTAGCATGCACATGCAGCTTAAATTTTCGATAACACAAGAGATACGTTTTATCAAGAGGTATGGCAGTATCTCACACCAAGTGGCCGTTGCATATTAAATACTTTATACTATAATATATAACATGATCGTACTATTGAACGTGTATCATAGGTCTATTAAACTGATATCAAACATCTATTATACGTCTACGTTTACGTCTACCATACGTCTATCGTACATCGACCATATGTCTGTTGTACGTCTACCATACGTCTACCATACGTCTATCGTACATCGTACGTCTATCATACTACTACATTGTACTACTGACGTTCGAGTGTAGTACGTTAGACGTTTCATAATAGTATGGTTGACGACAAGCTTAATCCCATGCACACGGGGTGTTACTTTGAATTGCCGCTGTCGGTAAGTGACAAGCGTGCAATAATTAATGTACATTCGAAGGACAATGCTTGCTTCGCGTGGTCCATGGTGGCTGCCCTGTACCCCGCCGAAAATCATGCAAACCGAGTGTCATCTTATCCGCATTATTCGACTGTTTTGAAGTTTGACGATATACAATTTCCAATGAAAGTAAAAGACATTAGAAAATTTGAACGTTTAAACGACGTATCGGTAAATGTGTACACTACCGAATTGGACAGAAAAGAAAAGATAGAATACGTTGTACCGTTACGACTGACCGAAGATAAGAAAGAGAAACACGTCAATCTCTTCTACGTGGAAGATATACACGACGTCACCCACGGTCACTTTGCGTGGATTAAGAACCTGTCGCGCCTTGGTCAGCTCACAGCTGAGCAAAAAAAAGAACAAGAAATTCATTTGCGATCGGTAAGTGTAATATATAAAAAACATTTTCACACATTTAATTATTGTTTAGTAAAAAAATAAAATTTTTTTATTACAGTTGCCTGCATTACTTTCACTTAGAGGAAAAATTGCAGTCGCACGAAACGGAGTGCAAGAAAGTAAATGACTGCGCCATCATACTACCGAGAGAGGACCAGAAATGGCTAGAATTCGACTCACACAACAACAAGGAGCGCGTACCATTTTTAATTTACGCCGATTTGGAGTGTATACTGAAGAAGATGGAGAACGAAACAGAGAACACGTCGAGTTTCGCGTATCAACACCACGAAGTATACAGCATAGCTTACTATGTTAAATGCTCGTTCGACGACGCGTTATCGATGTATCGTTTTCGCCGCGATAAGGACTGCGTCGCGTGGTTCGCGAAAGAATTAGAAAATCTTGCGTACGATATGAAAGCCCGAATATCTGCCAATGTTCCAATAGAACAATTAACTATACAGCAGAAAGAAGTATTTTTAAACGCGACGAACTGGCATATATGCGAAAAACCATTTATATCAAATAAGGGCCTTACCCGTAACGAGTGGCCGCTAACGATCAGTATTGCATCAGTCGCTTGAACAGTTTTTGGCATCGCTCTTGAACTACGTACAATGGCAAGCGAAGTATCCGGACGTTTTCCTTATCGAGAAAATTTTGAGGAAGAAAGGAAATAAAGTCTACGTTAAATGGCTGGGATTCGATGGATCGCATTCGTGGATAAATAAAAGAGATGTTATTTGATTTATATACATATATATTTTGTAATACACGCATATATTTGTAACAAACATTGTAATGCAAAATCAACTTCAATTAGTAATAAGGATAAGCATCGCATTAACTGTCAAATAGTATTACAAAATGTTACAAAGATATAAATAAAATATTAAAAGTATCAAAATGTATTAACCTAATTACAATATATGTATTACGATGGTATACGCCAATGTCCCCAAGTCAATGTTTCAGTAAAATCAGGCAAGATGTAACGCTTGTCATCGAACGGGCTGAGAGCAATATTTTTTTCTTTGATTGTGTGTACATCGTGGAGCTTCGAACGTATACACGCTTGCTGACGAGTCATTTCTATCCCGTCGTACAAGCAACGCGTATAATCTTCAAACGTTATAGTTTGTTCTACAACGCTATTCTTTACACCTTTCGCCTTTTTTGTATCTTTTTTCCCTTCTACTCTCACCACATACATTTTTGCTCTTAGCCCTACAAATTCGGTCATAATCTTGCCACAATTCTCGTCTTTCATTAGCCCTGGAACCTTCTTATTTGCGAGAGGCATATTATATACGTTGTCCGCGGGATAATCGCTCGTGTCGTATCTCGTGATATCACGTTTCATATCCATGTACACATCGTCACACTCAATGACATAGATGAGGCTGTCTGTGTCTGTATAGACTATCTTACATTTATTTTTATACAATGGCAGCATATAATCGTAGTGAAATTCGTAAAGGCAGATTTTCGAAACGTCGAGAATACACATACCGACATATATTGGTTTGTTAAATTTTACCGAGAGTTTACTCATCTCTATGGCAACCAGATTTTCTGCGAAAACGCTGCGACTATGAAAATTCGGAGCAGAGATCATGACCTCTGTCCCGTAACGGCCTTCCCATTGCGTTACTAATTTTATATTAACGTGATTACGTACATTTTCCATGGTTTTACCGAAAACTGCATTATTCATTAATTTGTATAAATTTTTCTCGAAATCATTTTTCGCGTTTGTTCGAAACTCTGTGTTTAATTCTATATAATCGCGGAGCCAGGTGGATTGAGCGAATTGAAGTACGCGAATTGAAGTATTTTTACAATTCGAAGCCCGTGACGCGTGCACTGTTGAAGATTGCGGTAGTGGATGACGTAACGCTTTTTATCATGCACTGTCGCTAGCAATTTCTTTTGTCTTGACCTTGGAGGCTTATCGCTCGAAGGACAAAACGGTAAGTCACTGTGTCGATCGTGCAGCTGATTCTCATATGCAAGGTCAACTTCCAATATATATTTGGTGTCTGAGTCAAATGCGATCGCGTTTACATCGACGCGTTTCTAAAAGCTTGTCGGCATCATCAACGTACTCGTACGGAAAAACGCATTTGCGCGTGAGGAGTTTGAAATCCTCGTTTGACAACGTGGAAAATTTGGAACGAGTAATGTTTAATTGTTCAATACCTAGAAACAACGCCAATTTTTCGAGACTCGCACTTAGGAAATTATATGAGTCGATGAATCGAAATCGTATACAATTTCGTACTTCGTCCGATTTTCCTACACCGGTAGCTGCGACGTGTTTAGTGAACAAAATATATTTTTCTTTATTAATCGATAGTAGGTCGATCTTACCTTCTAACGCGGTAGAAATTTCTTTTATTATAAAATGCGCGTCGTAACCGCTCAAATTGTGAAAAACGACTGGAATAACATACGTATTCTTATAATTTAAATTACATTTATTATGAGCGGGACCACGATATTTGCCGGTCAAATGACAGTGATCACGCACCCGCCGATTGTCAAGCCACTCGTTAAATGGTGATGTTTGCAGTTATTAATGTTGTATTGGAAACGTGTAGATGGAGAGGGAAGGCTTTCCCCTCTTTTCAATAATTGCATCATCATCATCGTTATCGCTTGAACATGTCACGACACGTTTTTGCGTTCCGGCAACGTGGTACAAGAACGAAATATGAACAACTTATACGAAACATGAAAAAAAACGTTGGAGAAACGTCCAGACCCGAAAATTGTCCTCCCCTTCCACTACGAGCGGAGAAGTCATTCGAGAAATTCAATACATTAAAAAATAAATTTGCATTTACAGAGTTCATAAGTACAGTGGATCTTTAAATACTTATTTTTATCTTCTTCAATACATAAATTTTTTTTACATAGTTGTCATTTATTTTCTTGTATGTTTTGAAGGTCAGTTACCTTAATAGATATATCACTTACGATTCAGATAAATGGAATGCTACTACTTGCCACATGTCCGTCATAGTGCATAATGAGCTTGCAAGACAAATTAGCTGGAAAGAAACCGAAGGAATAAAAATTTATAGGACAAAACTTTAGGAGACTTTGTTTCGTAAATATCGATTTATCGGTTTAATATATGTTTCATTTTTTATATATTATGTCTTTAAAAAATGTCTATATTGTAACACATGAACACACGTGCGTACACAAACACACACATACCTGTTTACTTTGAGAATATTCAATATGGTGATGATGAAATAGATAATTTTTTTATTGCTTTTCCTTTCATTACTGTTTAGGTGCTGTAATGAGTCGTTTTAAAGATAAATACCGTTGAAGACTGTTGAAGAAGTTGTGAAGCGTTGGTTGAATGCCTCTGGTCAACGTAAATGAGATAATTTACGTTATTCTTATTTTTTTTAATTTCACTTTTTCTCTTAAAGATTCCACATTTCCATGTTTTATATAATTATTTTTTATATAATTATTTTATCATTAATTCTTTTATTTCGATTAATTTGATTTGAAGTTATATATTTTGTTTTCTTAATTCATTTTAGGTTTCATTCCGATGTACACTGACAGTACTGAAAATCTATAGTTCACATGGAAATGTGGAATCTTTAAGAGAAAAAGTGAAATTAAAAAAAATAAGAATAACGTAAATTATCTCATTTACGTTGACCAGAGGCATTCAACCAACGCTTCACAACTTCTTCAACAGTCTTCAACGGTATTTATCTTTAAAACGACTCATTACAGCACCTAAACAGTAATGAAAGGAAAAGCAATAAAAAAATTATCTATTTCATCATCACCATATTGAATATTCTCAAAGTAAACAGGTATGTGTGTGTTTGTGTACGCACGTGTGTTCATGTGTTACAATATAGACATTTTTTAAAGACATAATATATAAAAAATGAAACATATATTAAACCGATAAATCGATATTTACGAAACAAAGTCTCCTAAAGTTTTGTCCTATAAAAAGGGATTTTTATTCCTTCGGTTTCTTTCCAGCTAATTTGTCTTGCAAGCTCATTATGCACTATGACGGACATGTGGCAAGTAGTAGCATTCCATTTATCTGAATCGTAAGTGATATATCTATTAAGGTAACTGACCTTCAAAACATACAAGAAAATAAATGACAACTATGTAAAAAAAATTTATGTATTGAAGAAGATAAAAATAAGTATTTAAAGATCCACTGTACTTATGAACTCTGTAAATGCAAATTTATTTTTTAATGTATTGAATTTCTCGAATGACTTCTCCGCTCGTAGTGGAAGGGGAGGACAATTTTCGGGTCTGGACGTTTCTCCAACGTTTTTTTTCATGTTTCGTATAAGTTGTTCATATTTCGTTCTTGTACCACGTTGCCGGAACGCAAAAACGTGTCGTGACATGTTCAAGCGATAACGATGATGATGATGCAATTATTGAAAAGAGGGGAAAGCCTTCCCTCTCCATCTACACGTTTCCAATACAACATTAATAACTGCAAACATCACCATTTAACGAGTGGCTTGACAATCGGCGGGTGCGTGATCACTGTCATTTGACCGGCAAATATCGTGGTCCCGCTCATAATAAATGTAATTTAAATTATAAGAATACGTATGTTATTCCAGTCGTTTTTCACAATTTGAGCGGTTACGACGCGCATTTTATAATAAAAGAAATTTCTACCGCGTTAGAAGGTAAGATCGACCTACTATCGATTAATAAAGAAAAATATATTTTGTTCACTAAACACGTCGCAGCTACCGGTGTAGGAAAATCGGACGAAGTACGAAATTGTATACGATTTCGATTCATCGACTCATATAATTTCCTAAGTGCGAGTCTCGAAAAATTGGCGTTGTTTCTAGGTATTGAACAATTAAACATTACTCGTTCCAAATTTTCCACGTTGTCAAACGAGGATTTCAAACTCCTCACGCGCAAATGCGTTTTTCCGTACGAGTACGTTGATGATGCCGACAAGCTTTTAGAAACGCGTCGATGTAAACGCGATCGCATTTGACTCAGACACCAAATATATATTGGAAGTTGACCTTGCATATGAGAATCAGCTGCACGATCGACACAGTGACTTACCGTTTTGTCCTTCGAGCGATAAGCCTCCAAGGTCAAGACAAAAGAAATTGCTAGCGACAGTGCATGATAAAAAGCGTTACGTCATCCACTACCGCAATCTTCAACAGTGCACGCGTCACGGGCTTCGAATTGTAAAAATACTTCAATTCGCGTACTTCAATTCGCTCAATCCACCTGGCTCCGCGATTATATAGAATTAAACAGAGAGTTTCGAACAAACGCGAAAAATGATTTCGAGAAAAATTTATACAAATTAATGAATAATGCAGTTTTCGGTAAAACCATGGAAAATGTACGTAATCACGTTAATATAAAATTAGTAACGCAATGGGAAGGCCGTTACGGGACAGAGGTCATGATCTCTGCTCCGAATTTTCATAGTCGCAGCGTTTTCGCAGAAAATCTGGTTGCCATAGAGATGAGTAAACTCTCGGTAAAATTTAACAAACCAATATATGTCGGTATGTGTATTCTCGACGTTTCGAAAATCTGCCTTTACGAATTTCACTACGATTATATGCTGCCATTGTATAAAAATAAATGTAAGATAGTCTATACAGACACAGACAGCCTCATCTATGTCATTGAGTGTGACGATGTGTACATGGATATGAAACGTGATATCACGAGATACGACACGAGCGATTATCCCGCGGACAACGTATATAATATGCCTCTCGCAAATAAGAAGGTTCCAGGGCTAATGAAAGACGAGAATTGTGGCAAGATTATGACCGAATTTGTAGGGCTAAGAGCAAAAATGTATGTGGTGAGAGTAGAAGGGAAAAAAGATACAAAAAAGGCGAAAGGTGTAAAGAATAGCGTTGTAGAACAAACTATAACGTTTGAAGATTATACGCGTTGCTTGTACGACGGGATAGAAATGACTCGTCAGCAAGCGTGTATACGTTCGAAGCTCCACGATGTACACACAATCAAAGAAAAAAATATTGCTCTCAGCCCGTTCGATGACAAGCGTTACATCTTGCCTGATTTTACTGAAACATTGACTTGGGGACATTGGCGTATACCATCGTAATACATATATTGTAATTAGATTAATACATTTTGATACTTTTAATATTTTATTTATATCTTTGTAACATTTTGTAATACTATTTGACAGTTAATGCGATGCTTATCCTTATTACTAATTGAAGTTGATTTTGCATTACAATGTTTGTTACAAATATATGCGTGTATTACAAAATATATATGTATATAAATCAAATAACATCTCTTTTATTTATCCACGAATGCGATCCATCGAATCCCAGCCATTTAACGTAGACTTTATTTCCTTTCTTCCTCAAAATTTTCTCGATAAGGAAAACGTCCGGATACTTCGCTTGCCATTGTACGTAGTTCAAGAGCGATGCCAAAAACTGTTCAAGCGACTGATGCAATACTGATCGTTAGCGGCCACTCGTTACGGGTAAGGCCCTTATTTGATATAAATGGTTTTTCGCATATATGCCAGTTCGTCGCGTTTAAAAATACTTCTTTCTGCTGTATAGTTAATTGTTCTATTGGAACATTGGCAGATATTCGGGCTTTCATATCGTACGCAAGATTTTCTAATTCTTTCGCGAACCACGCGACGCAGTCCTTATCGCGGCGAAAACGATACATCGATAACGCGTCGTCGAACGAGCATTTAACATAGTAAGCTATGCTGTATACTTCGTGGTGTTGATACGCGAAACTCGACGTGTTCTCTGTTTCGTTCTCCATCTTCTTCAGTATACACTCCAAATCGGCGTAAATTAAAAATGGTACGCGCTCCTTGTTGTTGTGTGAGTCGAATTCTAGCCATTTCTGGTCCTCTCTCGGTAGTATGATGGCGCAGTCATTTACTTTCTTGCACTCCGTTTCGTGCGACTGCAATTTTTCCTCTAAGTGAAAGTAATGCAGGCAACTGTAATAAAAAAATTTTATTTTTTTACTAAACAATAATTAAATGTGTGAAAATGTTTTTTATATATTACACTTACCGATCGCAAATGAATTTCTTGTTCTTTTTTTTGCTCAGCTGTGAGCTGACCAAGGCGCGACAGGTTCTTAATCCACGCAAAGTGACCGTGGGTGACGTCGTGTATATCTTCCACGTAGAAGAGATTGACGTGTTTCTCTTTCTTATCTTCGGTCAGTCGTAACGGTACAACGTATTCTATCTTTTCTTTTCTGTCCAATTCGGTAGTGTACACATTTACCGATACGTCGTTTAAACGTTCAAATTTTCTAATGTCTTTTACTTTCATTGGAAATTGTATATCGTCAAACTTCAAAACAGTCGAATAATGCGGATAAGATGACACTCGGTTTGCATGATTTTCGGCGGGGTACAGGGCAGCCACCATGGACCACGCGAAGCAAGCATTGTCCTTCGAATGTACATTAATTATTGCACGCTTGTCACTTACCGACAGCGGCAATTCAAAGTAACACCCCGTGTGCATGGGATTAAGCTTGTCGTCAACCATACTATTATGAAACGTCTAACGTACTACACTCGAACGTCAGTAGTACAATGTAGTAGTATGATAGACGTACGATGTACGATAGACGTATGGTAGACGTATGGTAGACGTACAACAGACATATGGTCGATGTACGATAGACGTATGGTAGACGTAAACGTAGACGTATAATAGATGTTTGATATCAGTTTAATAGACCTATGATACACGTTCAATAGTACGATCATGTTATATATTATAGTATAAAGTATTTAATATGCAACGGCCACTTGGTGTGAGATACTGCCATACCTCTTGATAAAACGTATCTCTTGTGTTATCGAAAATTTTAGCTGCATGTGCATGCTAAAATAAAAAATTGCTTAGAGGTGTTTTCATTTTACTATGAGAACAACGAGGTATCAACGTTTCGAAGATAAATCGCGTACATTTTGATTGTAAAAATAAATGGACTCTGCTCGCATCAATCTGTCACTCAGTCAGTCAGTCAGTCAGCCACAATGAACTATGACGAATGCCACGAATACTTCACTCCTTCGAAATGTTATGCGTGTATGCGTTCTCACTGGGCGAGAGAACGCAACCATTTGCTGTCGAGAAATATACAAATAGTACAACCCTCGATCAGGGAGCCACCCCGAGTTGTCGTAATGTGCAGAGTGGCACTACATTTACGACGAGAGTCGCCATTATGGTGGAAATCGGCCGCCCCAGTGTTCTCTGTTTCGTTCTCCATCTTCTTCAGTATACACTCCAAATCGGCGTAAATTACAAATGATACGCGCTCCTTGTTGTTGTATGAGTCGAAGTCTAGCCATTTCTGGTCTTCTCTCGGTAGTATAATGGCGCAGTCATTTACTTTCTTGCACTCCGTTTCGTGCGACTGCAATTTTTTCTCTAAGTGAAAGTAATGCAGACAACTGTAATAAAAGAAATTTATTTTTTACTAAACAATAATTAAATGTGAAAATGTTTTTTTATGTATTACACTTACCGATCGCAAATGAATTTCTTGTTCTTTTTTTGCTCAGCTGTGAGCTGACCAAGGCGCGACAGGTTCTTAATCCACGCAAAGTGACCGTGGGTGACGTCGTGTTTATCTTCCACGTAGAAGAGATTGACATGTTTCTCCTTCTTATCTTCGGTCAGTCGTAACGGTACAACGTATTCCATCTTTTCTTTTCTGTCCAATTCGGTAGTGTACACATTTACCGATACGTCGTTTAAACGTTCAAATTTTCCAATGTCTTTTATTTTCATTGGAAATTGTATATCGTCAAACTTCAAAACAGTCGAATAATGCGGGTAAGATGACACTCGGTTTGCATGATTTTCGGCGGGGTACAGAGCAGCCACCATGGACCACGCGAAGCAAGCATTGTCCTTCGAATGTACATTAATTATTGCACGCTTGTCACTTACCGACAGCGGCAATTCGAAGTAACACCCCGCGTGCACGGGATTAAGCTTGTCGTCAACCATACTATTATGAAACGTCTAACGTACTACACTCGAACGTCAGTAGTACAATGTAGTAGTATGATAGACGTACGATGTATGATAGACGTATGGTAGACGTACGACAGACGTATGGTAGACGTATGGTAGACGTACGACAGACGTATGGTCGATGTACAATAGACGTATGGCAGACGTAGACGTAGACGTATAATAGTTTGTACGATAGACGTATGGTAGACGTAGACGTAGACGTAGACGTATAAATGT
The DNA here is from genome assembly GCF_016802725.1 of Solenopsis invicta. Taxonomy (NCBI): domain Eukaryota; kingdom Metazoa; phylum Arthropoda; class Insecta; order Hymenoptera; family Formicidae; genus Solenopsis; species Solenopsis invicta. The sequence continues at coordinate 21,917,513 of NC_052665.1, forward strand.
TTGATATCAGTTTAATAGACCTATGATACACGTTCAATAGTACGATCATGTTATATATTATAGTGTAAAGTATTTAATATGCAACGGCCACTTGGTGTGAGATACTGCCATACCTCTTGATAAAACGTATCTCTTGTGTTATCGAAAATTTAAGCTGCATGTGCATGTTAAAATAAAAAATTGCTTAGAGGTGTTCTCATTTTACTATGAGAACAATGAGGTATCAGCGTTTTGAAGATAAATCACGTACATTTTGATTGTAAAAATAAATGGACTCTGCTCGCATCAATTTGTCACTCAGTCAGTCAGTCAGTCTGTCAGCCACAATGAACTGTGACGAATGCCACGAATACCTACGAATCGAAAAACTCGACGTTGTAGGTTTCGTAAATATACAAAAAAAAATAAAAATTGAAAAAGAACGAAAAAAACTACGAGATGAACTGGACTTCTTATGGTGCGAATCAACTTTACATGGATGTTGGTTTTACTACTATTATGGCGAACCGGATATTTTTCATTTAAATAATTTATTTAATGAAAATAACTAAAATTATTTGTATACTTATTAAAAATAAATAAGAAGCAAAATTTATCTAATGAAGACAAATAAAACTATTTGTGTATATTAAAAATAAATAAATAAATAAATAATTTTTACTAACGTTTTAATAAAACCATTTTTATGTATTTCTTTTAAAATAAAAAAATAAAAAAAATAAATATATTACATTCAAGCAAATTATTATTATTTTCCCTATTCTCTTCCATTCCTGAGAACATCTTAGAAATAAGAACGCGTCCGTCAACCATACTATTATGAAACGTCTAACGTACTACACTCAAACGTCAGTAGTACAATGTAGTAGTATGATAGACGTACGATGTACGATAGACGTATGGTAGACGTAGACATAGACGTATAATAGATCTTTGATATCAGTTTAATAGACGTATGATACACGTTCAATAGTGTGATCATGTTATATATAATAGTATAAAGAATTTAATATGCAACGGTCACTTGGTGTGAGACACTGCCATACCTCTTGATAAAATGTATTTCTTGTGTTATCGAAATCTTATATATTTTTTCATATAATTTTTTATATAATTTTTTAGTCTCTTATTTTTTAATAATTTTTTCAATTTTCTTATAATTTTTAAATATTTAATTATTTGTGTATGTAAAAAATAAAATAAATAATTTTAATAAATAATACGTTAATAAAACCATTTTTATATATTCTTTTTAAAATAAATAAAATGAAAAAAAATATATTACATTCAAACAAATTATTATTATTATTTTCCCTATTCTCTTCCATTCCTGAGAACACCTTAGAAATAAGAACGCGTGCGATTGAGAACATTGGCGTGCAATGTATAAAATAAGCCATGGGAGAGCATGAGCAAGCGAGCGAGGATAAACCGTGCGTGTGGGGGGAAGGAGGATGATGCATCGCCACACCGCATCGCAGCGTCTGATGAGCGCAATATATGGGAGGGAGCGAGAAAGAAAACACATGTGTGCTTCCATCACCTATACTATGATAAGCATTGCGAGGTGGCATCACCTCCTCCCTTCAAGGCGTGGTTAGAATGACAAAATACATGCCGTGAAATGTTCCTCCCGCTCCCCCCACGTGACATCATCATGGTCAGTACGGCAAAGACGCGTGCCGTGAATTTCCCCCTGCCCCCGCACAAATCGAGGTGACAACGCCTTCCCCCTCCAAAACGCAGTTAGCACGGCAAAAAGAACATTGGCGTGCGAGCGAGTAGGCATGTGGCATCACCCCCTCCCTTCAAGGCGTGGTTAGCACGACAAATACATGCCGTGAAATGTTCCTCCCGCTTCCCCCACGTGACATCATCATGGTCAGTACGGCAAAGACGCGTCGTGAAATTTCCCCCCTGCCCCCGCACCCCCCCTCAGATCCCTGAGTTAGAATCCGCCTTGCTTAACTACTATCCTTCATAAAAAATTGAGCCTGAAAAAGGTTTTTTCCAAGTGGGTGCCGCGATTGCTTTCAATGGAACAAAAACAGCAACGAATCGACGATTCAGAGAGCTGTTTATCGCTATTTACTCGCAATAAAAAGGATTTCTTGCGTCGATACGTAACCATGGATGAAACATGGATTCATCATTTCACTCCGGAGTCGCATCGGCAATCATCTGAGTGGCGCACGGCTGGCGAAAGTCGCCCAAAGCGTCCAAAAACGCAGCAGTCTGCTGGCAAAGTCATGGCGTCTGTTTTTTGGGATACACATGGCGTGATTTTCATTGATTACCTGGAAAAAGGTAAATCGATCAACAGTGATTATTATATTGACTTGTTGGTACGTTTGAAGGAGGAGATCGCAGCAAAACGACCGCACATGAAGAAGAAAAAAATCCTTTTTCATCAAGACAATGCACCATGCCACAAGTCCATGAAAACAATGGTAAAATTCAACGAGTTGGGCTTTGATTTGCTTCCCCACCCTCCGTATTCGCCAGATTTAGCCCCCAGCGACTACTGGCTCTTTGCTGATCTCAAAAAAATGCTCCAGGGAAAAAAATTTGGCTCGAATGAGGAGGTCATTGCCGAAACTGAAGCCTATTTTGAAGCAAAGGATAAATCCTTCTATAAACATGGTATAGAAAAGTTGGAGAGGCGTTGGAAAGATTGTATCACTCTAAAAGGAGATTATATTGATGAATAAAAATGATTTTTGAAAAAAAATGTTGTTTTCGTTGTTAGTCTCGGGACTTATTGAACGATGTGTTATATTGATTTCTAATCTTTTTTCGTATTTTACTGTTTAGTAATTTTGAATAGCAATGTGTGCATGAGAAAAAGAAAGCATACTCTGCGAAATTAAATACATTGTACGCCATACATTTTGTTCATATATTAGTTAATGGGTTCATTATACTTTGACTCACTTTGATTTTAAATACGACGATAAAATTTTGAATGACTTTTATATTATTATAGTAACTAAAACATAATTGAAAGGATGTGTAACGGTACGCGGTTTCGGTCGGTTCGGTGCGGTGCGGGAACTTCGGGATCGGACCGGATAAGGCTCGTCGGTTGGTCAGGTGTCCGTAATGATTATACCCAGTGTTTTACGTAGAAAAAGATATAGAGAATGATTTAATGCTGAACATAACAATTGCGAAAAAGCGTTAACAAAATGAGAGAACAAAAATAAAAGAGATAATGAAAATAAAGAGATAACAAAAATAAAGAGAGCTCGTCGGCGTCCAGCCAATCGCTGGTATCGGATTGCGGCGGAATGACTTCGAAAAATTAAAGGTTTATTCACGCGGTTTACATTTAAACAAGAGAACTTAACTATCTATTTACATGCTTAGGCTAGACTAGGGTGTAGTAGGATACTACACGGTGAGTTATGCGGGCTGCTTGCCCGTACGATCGGGGAGTCGCGGGGCGCGGCGGGATTGGCTAACGCGGTAGTGCGAGCACGTGCGCAAGTGCGGGTCGTTGCCGGCGCGGTCGCCGCCGCGATTCGCCCGAGCGCGCCCAGTGCAAATGGGGCGCTCGATCGACAGGTTGCTTATGCCCTGCCGATGAATAGGTTACGAAATTCGGTTATATGTCGGTTAGGTGCGGCAGTGAAGGTATTCAAGGACGACGGTGATTGGTCGAGACTGTTCGGCCGGTGATGATGACGAGAGTGCTCGTCGAGGATCTCGGACGTGATTGGTCGAGAATGCTCGGCCGGTGATGATGACGAGAATGCTCGTCGAGGAGGTCGGAGTCGACTGGTCGAGGATACTCGACCGGGGATACCGACGGGAATGCCCGTCGAGGATTTCGGAGTGCGACGAGAATGCTTGTCTTAAGGAACGATAGAGAATGCTTGGTCTGTGGACGGGTCGGATAGTCGGACGGATCTGCCTTGTGCGTTCCCACTGCCGGCTTATACGAGGTGTGTTCAAAAAGTATCGCGAATTTTGAATTTTCGCGGGTTACGTATATTCGAATTTCGATCTTTTTGTGGCGTTATGTTGGTACTCATGTCTCTCACTTATGCCGACAAGCTCGGCCATTTTGAATGTTCACTTAATTGTTGACAGCTGCTTTGCTTGCACGTGTTTTGGATCGTCTTCGATTTTTACCTATTAAAAAAAATGCATCAAAGAACCTGTATCAAATTTTGTGTGAAAAACGAAATTAAGTGCGCGGATGCATTCCGAATGTTGACTGTGGCATACGGAGAAGCTACCTTGGACCGAAGCAACGTTTATCGGTGGTACAAAATGTTCTCAGAAGGCCGAGAAGATGTGAACGACGAAGAGCCTGCCGGACGCCCGAGCACTTCAACAACAGACGAAAAAATTAATGAAGTGGAGAAAATGGTATTGGCCAATCGTCGAATCACCGTTAGAGAAGTTGCTGAGGACCTAAACATATCGATTGGCTCGTGCCATTCGATTTTTATCAATGATTTGGGCATGAGACGGGTCGCCGCGAAATTCGTACCAAACGCCCCTGCTCACACATCGTTGCTTGTGCGCGACTTTTTGGCCAAAAACAACACACTAATGATGCCGCAGCCACCGTATTCCCCAGATCTGGCCCCCTGTGACTTTTTCTTGTTCCCTAAACTGAAGAGGCCCATGAAAGGACGACGTTACGCTACGCTTGACGAGATAAAGACGGCATCGAAGGAGGAGCTGAACAAGATAAAAAAAAATGATTTTTTGAAGTGCTTCGAAGATTGGAAAAACCGTTGGCACAAGTGTATAATATCTCATGGGGATTACTTTGAAGGGGACAAAATAGATATTCATGAATAAATAAATAATTTTTGAAAAAACACAAAATTCGCGATACTTTTTGAACACACCTCGTATATCCGAACGCGCGGCTGAGCAAGCCAATCCGCGCGCTCGGTCGGCTGAGCCGGAGTGGGAGCGTTATGGAACGCCACGGTCAGCGCGCGTGTTGCCGCGTGGTCGCACGGCGAAGTTCGATCGTGCGCGCACGTGGTCCCGGCTACGCTCGGCGTTCGTCGTTCGGTGGACGGAACGGAGGCGCACGGACGGTAGAGGGGCGTATCGTTACAGATGTAATATTTTAAAATGTTCAAAACTTTCAAATTGAAATTTATAAATGTATTTAATATCTTGAATACTTTGAAAATTAAAGATGATTTAAATTGACTGCATGCAATATTAGTATTATGCGTTTTGTCTCTCGGGAGCTGCTCGGAGTTGCTTCAAATGAACCCAGCGATTTTTATAGTGTTCTTTTAGACGGAAATTATATAAAGGTCAATTAGGTTAAAAATTTGATTTGCTTTTATTACCTACCGTTAGAGCAATTTAGGACCATTCACGTCCACTCAGAGTTTCTTTGTAATGCTCCCTCGCGAAACGATAGTTTAATTTGGTTCTATTCAGGTTACACAATAGACAACTCACGTATTTTGAAAAAAATGTAACACGAAAATGCAGAACAAAATAGGTGGACATGACTAAGGAGAAGAGATTGACTTGACAAAATATACGTCAAAATGAAATCAAGAAATGTCACATCAACAGGATGCACAGCCCTGCAAATAAAAATTTTTCTCATAATTTTTATACAAATTCAAACATTTTTTAGAAATACTCAGAAAATTAACATTGTCTCTCAGAATTTTTATATGTCAATTTTGAAATTTCTCATCCTATAAGTTCAAAAAAATACTTTTAACTCTGAGATTTTGTAACATTTCGTTAAAAATTATAAAACAAAAAACCTTTAGAAAAGTCTTAGAATATTTTATATTTATATAGTTTTATACACATAAAAAATTCTGAAAAAATATATAAATTTTCTAGTATTTCTGAAAAGTGTTCTAATTTGTATAAGAAATTTCAGTAAGTTATAAAATTATACAAATATTTTGAAAAATTATATAAAAAATTCTGAGAAAAATTTTCACCAGGATTATATTTGGTCAGATTAGGTTATATTACCGTGTTCTTTTTATAGCCGTCAAAGTAGACCCGAGTTCACTTCAGAGTTGTTCAAAGCAATATCAGTAGTTTACTTCCTGTTCTACGATCCACTTCCGGAATTCCTCTATCTTAACCCAAAGATACCCAGATCTGCTTAGGTCTGCTCTGAAATAGACCCAGGAAAACGAATAATATTATTGTATCACAATCAAGATCAGTTATAATTGACTTTTTAAGTGTATAAAATCTATTAGAGAAATTTCCACTTTAAATATATATTTGAAGCAGTTCAATACAATTCAAATATATATAAACCAATTTAAAAAGGTTCAGATATTTTACATTCGAAGCAGTTTATGACAGTTACCGTTATTTATTCGAAGCAATCTGAATTTTTATGATTAAAATGTCGAAGATTTTCAAAAAAGTCAGATACCCATCTCTAACAATAATCATCAATGCACGATGGTCGTTATTGTAAATATTCATTTAAAGTCTTACCAGTCTTGTACACTCAGCGCCTTTGATTCTGTCCCGTGGGAAATTTTCCAAACTGAGAAGTCGCTATCTTTCTAGGACGGGATTTAATAGCGCACGGTGCGATAGCCCACCAACCAATCATCTTGATTTATCTAACCCAACCAACGAAAAAATTCTAGGCTTTGGCCGCTGTGAGTGGTGGTGTGCTATTGGTCCCGTGTACACGGGATCCACCCATCTTTCTACATATTTACAGTTCATGATTAACGTAACGACATAAGCATCGACATACAGAATGGACTTTTGATGAGCTTGGTGGGAGTAGAAAGACAGATAGAATGAGAGGCAGACAATACGAAGAACGTTCGTTCTCTGTCTACAAAGCGTGATTGGTTGCTGGGACCCCAGAGAACTAACGTTCTTCGTATTAGAGCTCTATATCAAGCAATGCGGTAGCGTTGCAATGCCAAGTATATATAAAAAATTAAAAAAAAGTTTGTCAAAAAGTTTTAATCAATATTTTGTAACTATGGCACAGGCATTGTCGAAGTGGGAGTGTCTTAGTTGCGCACAGACCTAATTAGACAACACCAATCATAGCGAAAAATGCCTAGAGTATTTCCATTAGTTGAGTTATATTAAATTACGTGATTAGTGGTGTCCGATCGAGTCTATGCGCAACTGGGCCTCACCCGTCGAAGTCCTACCGCAATAGCTTTATCTCGAGTTTTTGCCTTGCCCATTTTTTGATTTAATTAACTTGGAATTTACTCGGAAACGAAGGTTATAATAAAAAAAATTGTAATGATACTTTTAAAATAACTTCTTACGAGCTTTCGATTACAACCGATCCGAATGAAATCGGTTCAATCAATCCCGTTCTAGTGGAGTGGCAGCAAATTGAACCCGGTGGAAACGGTTGCAATTGATTAAAACTGAGTAGTGCAAACCTATACTTATCTTATTCCATGTTTGCAGGTGCTGTAAAAAGTCCAAAGAGGTTAGAAATTGCATGTAATTCATCATAGTAATTTGAAACAACCGTTATTCCGTTCTGGCTGTGCGCGGGTTTAGCTCGCGGTTCGGCTAACGCAATAGGTTCGAGGCAAGAGAAAGAAAATAAACGTTGGTTTGTCAGTCTGCGTGTGAGTTTATTTCGAAGTCGTGTACGCGATACAATTTTGAGCTACGCTGCCGTGATCGAGAGAAACGATGACGAGCGCGGATCGACGGATTTATACTTCGGCGCAAGTGTAATTCGCGGTAATATAATGACTAAGTGTGACACAGCACGTTTACATTTAGGTACAGATAGAGATCGCGGTATTATTGAAAACAAAGTGCGGAAAAGAATACAATAACTTGGAACGGCGGCTTATTTACAGTCTATTTACAAACAGCCTTGGCCGTGGGGCCGAGTGGGAATCTCGTGATTCCCAGAAGTGGGGTCGGCTTTCCGCGAACTTCGGTCGGTCGAGGCGCGGTTGCGCTGGTATGCGGCGGGGCACGAGGCGCGTCGTCGGCGCGAATGCATGAGTTGGCTTGATACGGCGTTTAAATGCCTGGTAATTCGTGCTCGGAGCGCGGTCTTTCTCGGCTTAATAGCCGGCACGAAGTCGCAGGACTTGCTCTGGTTGGGATCGCCCGGAGCCACCAAGTACCTTGGTGGCGGCAAAGAACCTTTACCGCCGTTTGATCTCCGGGGTGGTTGTAGACGGAAGCTACGTTCTTTCGAACGTCGGCTCTGTCGAGTACCTCGACAGCGGCAAAGAACCTTTACCGCTTGTTCGGCCAGAGGAGTTTCGGGCCGGAATCGAGGTGGCGGAATGCTGAGTGCGCGAGCGGAGACCTTTTATACCTCCTGGCTCGCGCGCTCGGTCGTTTCCGTGTGCGTTTGCTTTTCTTCGAGATTTTATCTCGGGATTTTATTCCTCCGCGGCTGCTGGTACAGACGCGCTTCTCGCGGGGATTTTTTCCTGCGGCTGGTCGGTGCTGCGCGTGCGCGTGGTCTTGTATCGTGCACGGGTCTGCCTCGTGCTAACGGCTGTCCTCGGCCGTTAGCGGCGACGTCACTGTGGCAGCGTTTAGGTAGGCGCGAGCGCCTTTTGTTTTTTTAAAGCCGAACAGCGACCTCCGGCTAGTGTTCACCGGGAATAACGTATGCTATCTGCATGCGTTGTTACAAATTTAATAAAAACTTATAGGTTCAGATAAAATTATATAAAATAATTTTATTCTATTTTAACATATATATATTCTATAAAGTTAAGTTGGTCTACTAAAATATCAATTGTCTTCACTTCTACTCCACTTCCAGTGGAAACAAAACACTAAACTTGACCTGCAAGTGGAACCGAATTGGTGGAAACTAGACTAGTGTTGTTCGTCGTCATCTTCAGTCTTGCAAGTGTCCGCCAAAGTGCAACAACGCTCAAGATAGGCGACTGTCCGTCAAGATGGGTTCTTATAGGTTTATGCACTATGCAGCTGTCTAATTGAAAGAGCACAAGAGAGAGAGAGAGAGAGAGAGAGAGAGAGAGAGAAGTATAATAATGCTTTTGAGTGCAGTAAGTTTTACAATTGAACCCAAGTCGGATTAACGACGCTGTATGTCAGAATCATCTAATCAAAATTTAAAATAGAACATGTGACGTCATTCAAACAAGCGAGATAGCGCGCATGTGCTCAACGCCGCGCTAATTGGATTCTTCATTGAGGTTGTGGGCAAAGTTTCTAAGTCCAAGACAGGCAGATTCCGATAGCGCACGGGACCGACAGCCCACCACCACTTACAGCGGCCGATGCCTAGAGTTTTTCCATTGGTTGGGTTAAATAAGTCAAGATGATTGGTTGGTAGGCTATCAAACTGTGCGCTATTGGATTCCGTCCGTCCGAGACAGTAGTTAGGCAGCAGTCGAGTGGTAGGAATGAAAGCCGTGGCACACGGCGTGAAACGATTAATCGAGACCATATAAAGACAAGGGGTATTTTCCAACACGAATGTTTAGGAGTGACACAGTGGAGTCGATTCTCTATTTAAAATCTAGTGCAAATGTGAAAAGTGATCAGTCGCGTAATTCTGTAACTTTTATCATAGTGAAAAAGTGAGCCATCTTACGGGAGTTCGTTCGACAAGAAATTTCTAGTCGAATGGTGAAATCCGAGAGAGAAAGACTGAGCAAGAAAACCATCTTTGTGACGCGTTTTAGTGAGATACTTTAGAATTTTAGGTTAAATATTATTGTTTCGCGCAAATTTTTGAAAGTCCCAAAGTACCTCCCCTCCTTCTCCCAACGAAAAAATTATATAAAAATCTACACCAAAATCCTAATATTGAAACATTTATTAATTTTAGTAATTAAATTTATATATTATTAAAAAATGTTTTTACGAAAAAATAAATATTTTTACAAGAAAATATACATTTCTGCAAAAAAATTAATAATTTTTATAAATTTTTATCTTTAGTAAAAATTTATACTTAGATATTTTTTTCGTCAAAGTAAGGTATGTCGAAATGTGTAGAATGTTATAATTCATAGTTTTCATTTGTTTATTGTAGTTTGATGTAATTTCATTAAAAAATTTGTAGAAATTATTTGTACTATAAAAATACAAAAATTTACAAAAGTTCAGAGTTAGTGTTTCAATTCTAGCATTTTCATGTAGATTTTTGTAACATTTCTTAAATTTGTGTAGAATTTTGTAAATATTTTTCCACTAGAAAAGAGCTGATAGAAATGGCAATGTATGTACGTACATGCAATTTTATTACTTTATGATGAAGAGGATAAAGCTTTTGAGTCGCATAATCAAGTAATGAAAATTACCCGAAAAATACTTCAAAACGTATCAGACCCTTTTTCTATCTCTTATAATGAATTTTGCAAGTTGTACACGTAAATTTTGTATTTAAAGTTTTTAGTAATGGCAAACATTTATATTACAGCATAATTACAAGATGATAGCTGGAATATACATAATATATACGTTATATACATTTCATGTATGTACATCGAATGCGCATACATGCGATATACATGGATGAATATACATTTATAAATATTCATAAAATATAGTATGGATATACGTGGTATGCATATTTATTCCAGATGAAAACTGGAATATACATAAAATATATGTCATGTACATTTCGTATGTACATCGAATGCGCACACATACATGGATATATATACAGGGTGTTTCAGACCACCCGTACACACCTTTTCTCTTCGCAGGATTAGGACCAATCAAAAATATGTTCAGACGAAAGTTGTAGGGTTTCAAAAGATCTATTCAATAATCTTATCAGTTTGACCTTGGATGGCGTCGCCAAGGTCAGATCGAAATCACATTAAGTTTTTTAAATGAAACATCCTATTTTTGATTCCAGAATCTAATAGCTGGTGTCAAGACCTTTCCAAAACACTACAAGAAAGTTTATTTTCGTTGACTACTTTCCGAGTTGTGCGGCTTGAAAGTTACACTACCGCAAACACCATGTAAATAACAATATAAAATCACGCGTTACGCAGAAAGCCGTGCAGCCGACACAAAGAAAGTAAACACGCGAGCCGGGCCAACAAAAACAGATCATGAAAAATCGTGAAAGTTAGCTGTCGCGACCGTAGATAGTCACATACATATGTATGTCATAATATTATGTAATTACATTATTACTTTAACGGTAGCACACGAGCAATAACGAGCGCGGCTTTCTGCGTAACGATGTCTAACTCGTGATTTTATACATATTGTTATTTGCATAGGATGTAGTAGAGATGTATTCACCACAACGCTATTGTGACTCAACTCAACACGAGTGACAATAACTCTCTCAAACTTGTCACCTACGTCTTCAATAACCGTCATATCAGTATCAATCGCGCAACAAAAATCCGACCCTCTTTATTAGTCTAGGTTTATTTAGCCATGTCCTATTCCAATGAAGAAGCATATGATATGCTGCTAATTTTAGGTGAGTGTCGAGGTACATTCATTGCAGCGGAAAGATTGTGGCGGGAACGTTATCCTGATCGGACTCCTCACTCGCGAAATGTTTTTTCACGTTTGGCTAAACAAATCAAAATTAAAGGTGTCGTTCAGCCTCAACATAGCAAAGGTACACAAATTCGTCGTCCGATTATGGATGAAAGAACAGTGGAAATTCTTGCATCGACAGAATTGAACCCTTATGATTCTTTAAGACGACGAGAACAAGATTCTGGTGTTAGTAAAATCAGTGTTTGGCGCATTCTAAAAAATAACAAATTTCACCCTTACAGAATGTCTGTTCATCAAGCGTTGAATTATAACGATATTAGACAGAGACTTGTATTTTGCAACTTTATAAGACAGCAACCACTTGATTTCCACTTGAAAATTTTATTTTCTGACGAATGTACACTTAAAAGTGATGGATCTGTTAATACTTTGAACTCTCGTTATTGGGCACAAAATAATCCTCACTGGTTGAGAGAAGTAGGTCATCAAACCATTTGGAAAGTCAATGTTTGGTGTGGAATTATTGGAAGTCAAATCATAGGTCCTGTTTTCTTTGACGAAAATCTAAACGGTGATAGATATTCCGCCTTGATAATGACAGATCTTCCTGTCTTACTAGAAAATATTCCTCTGCAATTGCGTTTGAACATGTGGTTCCAACAAGATGCATGTCCGTCTCATACATCGAGAGTTGCTCGTGCGGCATTAAATACTATGTTCCCCGACAAGTGGATAGGCAAATACGGTCCAATCAATTATCCACCCCGATTACCAGATCTCACCGTCCTTGATTATTATTTCTGGGGAAGGATAAAAAACTTGGTCTATCATGAACGTCCGACTACGAGGGATAATATGATTCGAATAAGTGAAGCAATTCGATCCTTACGTGCCGAGGAAATTCTTCGAGCAACCAATGATTTTCAAAATAGAGTTGATGCTTGCATCGCAGAGAATGGTGCTCACTTTGAACATTTAGTCGCTTAACAAAACATACACTCATTCATTCCCGAACGTGAGAGGCAAGGGGACTCACGTGAATCAAGCACCCCAAACGTGAGAGGCAAGGGGACTCACGTGAATCAAGCACCCCAAACGTGAGAGTCAAGGGGACTCACGTGAATCAAGCACCCCAATGGGATGCAATTCTCGTCACGTCCACATCGTTCATTCTGGATAATGCTAAGCACGGGAAAATGCATACAGTCAATCTGGACATGATTGATCATCAAACATAATCAATCCAGTTAATAAACAAAAGCAGAGTACATAAAACTTTGACTCCCCTTTTCCTCTCCCATACACATACGCATGCACGTATGCACACACCCACACACAAGATTAAATCCGACTAAGTAACCACCACATGGTACATCTTGAGTAATGCTGATGCTGGCGGTAGTGTAACTTTCAAGCCGCACAACTCGGAAAGTAGTCAACGAAAATAAACATTCTTATAGTGTTTTGGAAAGGTCTTGACACCAGCTATTAGATTCTGGAATCAAAAATAGGGTGTTCCATTTAAAAAACTTCATGTGATTTCGATCTGACCTTGGCGACGCCATCCAAGGTCAAACTGATAAGATCATTGAATAGATCTTTTGAAACCCTACAACTTTCGTCTGAACATATTTTTGATTGGTCCTAATCCTGCGAAGAGAAAAGGGGTGTACGGGTGGTCTGAAACACCCTGTATATACATTTATTAATATTCATAGAATACTGTATGGATATACACAGTGTTTGCTGTTATCTATATAAAATTATCTAGATAATTATCTAGATAAAGAAATGGCTTTATCTTATCTTTATCTAGATGATCAGAATATAAATTATCTTAATCTTATCTTAGATTTTAAAAAGTGTTATCTTTATCAAATTATCTAAGATGATGTGTAGTGGGATTAATATTCTAAAACTGTAACTCTCTCTCAAGATAAATCATTGTCTAGTAGTAGTGGAGACGATGATTTTTTTCGTGAAATGAACAAAAAAATTGCCATTTGTAACTCGGCAAATCCAGTGATTAGTAACAGCATTGAAGTACTTTCATATTTAGAATCTAAATCTAAAGAATTAGAATCTTTTTCATTGTACCCACATGTCAAATTTTTTTTAAATATAATACATCATTGCCATCATCGGCAGCAGTAGAGCGCCTCTTCAGTTGTTGACAGTAGATATTTGTACCTCGTAGAAATTGATTATCGGACAAATTATTTGAAAAACTACTATTTTTAAGAAATAATTTATAATTTTCTTTTCATTTATTAATTATTTTAATCAATATATGTTCAATGTTCAACCAATAAATAGAAGTTTTATAAAAATTTTTCTGTATCCTATTTCCTTCCTTAACAGTTAAATTATCTTAAAATTATCTAAATAAAACAATGTATAAATTTATCTTTTATCTAGATAAATTAAATTTAAATCATCTTTATCTTATCTAAGATAATTTTAAATGTAATTTATCTTATCTTTATTTAGATAATTTTAAGTTATCTAAACGCAACACTGGATATACATGGTATGCATAATCATTCAAGATGATAGTTGGAATATACATAATACGAGGTGTGTTCAAAAAGTATCGCGAATTTTGTGTTTTTTCAAAAATTATTTATTTATTCATGAATATCTATTTTGTCCCCTTCAAAGTAATCCCCATGAGATATTATACACTTGTGCCAACGGTTTTTCCAATCTTCGAAGCACTTCAAAAAATCATTTTTTTTTATCTTGTTCAGCTCCTCCTTCGATGCCGTCTTTATCTCGTCAAGCGTAGCGTAACGTCGTCCTTTCATGGGCCTCTTCAGTTTAGGGAACAAGAAAAAGTCACAGGGGCCAGATCTGGGGAATACGGTGGCTGCGGCATCATTAGTGTGTTGTTTTTGGCCAAAAAGTCGCGCACAAGCAACGATGTGTGAGCAGGGGCGTTATCGTGGTGCAAAAGCCAATTTTTGTTCTTCCACAAATCCGGGCGTTTCTGGCGGATTGCTTCGCGCAAATTGCGCATAACTTGCAGGTAATATTCCTTATTGACCGTTCTACCCTGTGGCAAGAACTCATGATGCACCACGCCCCTGCAATCGAAGAAAACTGTCAGCAAAACTTTCACATTCGACCGAACTTGGCGCGCTTTTTTCGGTCTTGGTGCGGCAGCTTCCATTGAGATGATTGAGCTTTGGTTTCCACGTCATAAACCCACGATTCGTCACCAGTTATGACCCTCTGGAGCAAATTTGGGTCGTCGCGGACAGAGTCCAACATCTCATTAGCAATGTTCATGCGATGCTGTTTTTGGTCGCAATTGAGCAATTTTGGTACGAATTTCGCGGCGACCCGTCTCATGCCCAAATCATTGATAAAAATCGAATGGCACGAGCCAATCGATATGTTTAGGTCCTCAGCAACTTCTCTAACGGTGATTCGACGATTGGCCAATACCATTTTCTCCACTTCATTAATTTTTTCGTCTGTTGTTGAAGTGCTCGGGCGTCCGGCACGCTCTTCGTCGTTCACATCTTCTCGGCCTTCTGAGAACATTTTGTACCACCGATAAACGTTGCTTCGGTCCAAGGTAGCTTCTCCGTATGCCACAGTCAACATTCGGAATGCATCCGCGCACTTAATTTCGTTTTTCACACAAAATTTGATACAGGTTCTTTGATCCATTTTTTTGAATAGGTAAAAATCGAAGACGATCCAAAACACGTGCAAGCAAAGCAGCTGTCAACAATTAAGTGAACATTCAAAATGGCCGAGCTTGTCGGCATAAGTGAGAGACATTACCAACATAACGCCACAAAAAGATCGAAATTCGAATATACGTAACCCGCGAAAATTCAAAATTCGCGATACTTTTTGAACACACCTCGTATACAAATGGATCGGTCATGAAAAATGGAGATCTCGCGGGGCGGAAGTTTACATCCCCATTATAAACCTATGTTTGTTAAACATAAGCTCTCTTCGAGTGTAAATTTTTTCAGCTCAAGCTTGGGCAGTGTTGCAAGCGATTGGCATCATTGAGGAGCACGTATGCGTAAGAACAACTATCTTCATTGACTTATTGAGCCTCTTATTGGTAATTCAAAATAGCAAGACTTGCAAAAACAACTATCTTATAGCTCAAATAAAAGCTGAGCTTTACAAGCTCTTATCTCTGAATATTGCTATGATATTGCTTTGTTGAATACCTTTGCATTCTGACATTCACTATAATGAAATGGCCGACGCTACAGCAAAAAAGGCGGCTTTCAGTAGCCACAAGTCTAAATTTCGTATTCTCCATGAAGACCTCTACGCCGAAGTAGTGGCTAGCAAGAATCGCGACTTTTCAAGATACTAAGGAGTGGCTGGGAGAACCAAAGACAGGATGTACACAAGATTGTACTTGAATAAGAGCAGAGAGCCTTGGTATTGTTGTGTGCCCGCCTTGTGGAAGCGGTTATTATCGATTCGCGCGAGACGATCGATGAACGCGACAGAAAAGGATCGTTTCCCTGCCAACGTTTTGGTTTGGACGTGACGCGAAACTGCGAAACGGACGTTTGTTTGGATCCCGCGATTTGTCAAATTGTAAAAAAAGTGAATAATAAAGTTCGGAGTTGTCTTATAAAAGTGCGTCTAGTCATTCTGTGTTGTGTGTCCGATTCCCTTTTTGCGTGTGTCGCGTGTGTCTGTCTCGCCGAGTGCAACATTTAGGGGCTTGTTCGACCGTTCTCGAATTGTTTTCAAGGATATAAAAACAAACCATAACAGAATCAAAAAAGCAAATTTGCACGCGTTTGGTGAAGTGGCAGAGTCCTCGCGTGAAGACGGCGGAGACGGAAGCTGTCCTTCGTTCAACTTTAGAGGTGCTGAGGAAAATGCGTGAGAAGCGATCCATTTATCTACAATATCGAGAAGAGTTAGCGACTTTTGTCAATGCGATGGAGAGCTACAACGTCTTCGGGAGGGTGAGTCCCAGTTGCGCACAGACCCAATTGGACACTACCAATCACGTAATCTAATCTAACCCAACCAACGGAAAATACTCTAGGCATCGGCTGCTATGATTGGTAGTGTCCAATCGGATCTGTGTGCAACTGAGACACTCTTTCGGGAGACATAGCTAAGTCCTTCTAAAAATGTTTATTTACGTGCGGAAGGTTTTGCTTAAAACGTTGGAGACGCATTGTGTCCGCGTTGCTTGGTTGTGAAGAGTTTTCTGTCGGGTGTTCGAAGCACGTTGTTTCTGTATCACTTGCGCGCAAGCAATTTTCCGTTGGATGGTCGAAACGTGTTACGTCCGCGTTGCTTGTGAGCAAGAAGTTTTGCGTTGAATGAACGAGGGGACGTGTTGCGGTCGCGTTGAGAGAGAGAGAGAGAGAGAGAGAGAGAGAGAGAGAGAGAGAGTTATAGTTTTAGCTTAGAATTTCTTTTTTTAAGATTGAGATTTTGTCCCAGAAAGGAGGAAGACGATCTGAGATTTCTTTCTTTTAAAAGGGTGTTGGTTTGGTAATGACTCAGACGGCGCTCGGTAACTCGTAGCAGGGCCCGGGGTAGAGTAGGAGGCCGTCATGCTTCCTTGGAAGTCCTCGCCTTGGGGGATGGATTCATGGGACCGTTGTTTTCTCAGAAGCTTAGTTTCTATTATTTGAGAATTTCTTGGTTTAGCTCAAGGGAATGGATTTGCAGCGAACGATGTTTAACTTCCCGAAGCGGAGGCCCGGGTGAAAGCAGAAAGTCGTCGAGTGAATTCTGATTTCAGAAGTGGACGACGATTGGTAACTTATGGCAAAAACCCAGAGTAGAGCAAAAGGTCGTCGTTTTTATTTGATTTTGCTCAAGACAACGCTCGGTAATCTATGGCAAGAGCCAAGAGTAGAGCAGGAGATCATTGAATGGATTGTGATTGCAGACGCGGACGACGCTTGGTAACCTGTGGAGCCCAGGGTAGAGCAGAGATCGTCATTTTGGTCTGAATCATCGAAGACGATTCGGTTATCCGGCAAAAACTGGGGATAGAATAAAAGAAAGTCTAAGATTTTCTCTTAGCAAGATGTTGATTTGGGAGTGACGCTGACGACACTCGGTAACTCGTGACAGTGGCCCGGGGTAAAGGTCGTCGTGGTTCTCTAGAAATCCTTGCCTTGGGGGAAGAATTCTAAAGGTTGTTCTTTTGTCAGGAGTTGAAAATAAACTTCGATTCTTTTTCTTCTGAATCGTGGAGGACAACGCTCGTTAACCTGAGACAAAAGCACAGGGTAGAACAATTGTCAGATCAGAATCTTTTGCGTCAAATTTTGTTTGAATTGTAAAGGACAAAAATTCTTGACTAAAAGGTTTTTCTCTTGCAGGGTTATGTTGTTTAAAATGTAATACGTCGGATTTTAATTTGTTTTAGTTAAAAGTTTGTTTGTGACATCTTTAGTACGAGAAGAATTTCATCTTTTGCGGAGTTTGATTTCTTCAACTTTCTAAAAGAGACCGCCTTGCCCCGGTTTTTGAATCGAAGTTTTCCCGAAGGCTTGAGGGCAAATGTCGAAGCGGGAACATAAGGAGCCTTAAAGGCGTTGGGTCGTTGAGAGCTTATTCCCCCCCCCCCCTTGTCCGAAGAATAAAGAAAGAAGCGCGCAAGGTGAAGAGTAGAAACGAGCAAGAAGTCATGAAGATTTGTCGGAAGCCTTCTGAGTTAGCTGTTGGGACGACAACTTTTAAAAAAGGGGGCAGTGTTGCATGCCCGCTCTGAGGAAGCGTCTAATATCAATTTGCGCGAGGCGATTGATAAGCCTGACAGAAGAAGATCGTTTTCTGTCAACGATTGTTGTTGTGGTTGTCGTAGTCTTAATCTTTTAAACGGACCGTCATGTATTTACATTAAAGTTATTTTTATTAAGTTTGTCTTTTTATACCGTTAGCGCGCGTGTTATTGTAGAGCATTAATGCGCAAATACGAGACGACCTACCTGGTCGTAACATTCAAAACTATTGCAAGAGTTTTTGTAAAACAATAACAAAGTCAAGTGATAGCAAAGTTCCATTAGAATTGCATACAGATCAGGGAAGAAATTTTGAATATTCTTATATCTAACTTGGTTGTTAGGAATCAAAAAGACAAGAACTACTCCACTTCATCCGCAATCCAATGTCAGGTAGAACACCAGCATCAAACATTGTTGAATTATTTAGCGAAATTTGTTTCTGAGAATCAAAAAGATTGAGATCGTTAGGTTCTTTTAGGTTTATTAGCGTATAGATCTTCTAAACACAAAGCCACTGGTTTTACTCCTTCAGAATTATGTTTAGATCGAAACTTGAGACTTCCTCTAGATCTTCTTCATGGTTATCCTCCGAATTTTTGAAAAACTTTTTTGGTTGCAAATTTTTACAATAAAGGAAAAAATGAATTTGTTTCATGATTTAGCAAGAAGATGTATTGAGATAAAATCTCAGACAATTAAAACATTATAAAAGGAAATTGGGAAAAGCTCCTAAAAGAAGAACTTTAGAGTAATTGGGAGGGTTCCTATAAAATCGTTAGAAAATTAAATAATGTTGTTTGTTTGAAAGTCTGGAAGGTATTAAAATAAAACAGTTCATTTAAATAGGTTAGCCACTTTTCATGAAAGGTAATCGTGTTAGGAAATTAATGTGTCGACAATCGGAAACCCATAGAAAACAAATAGTCTATTAAGTTTATTTCTATTTGCGGGAATACTCTTTCTTGTATTTCTGTTTTTCAGTATTAAGAAATTCGTAGAGATGGCAGAGAGGACGTGTCTTTGTCGACGAGAGCTACGGCGCTAAAAAGGAAGTGATTGTTATCTAAAATCTGCTCCGCCCGCAGTTTTTTTAACTGTGGTTTTTTCGTGTGGACGTTGGGCAAACCGGAGCAGGGATTTGAGGAATCTTGCGTGACGAAGAGTCCACAGTCCATCTTTAGTACAGCACTGCGCAACAATCCGCCTAAACAAACAAACACTGTAACATATACGACAAACTTGTCCACCCGAACAAACCTCCACACCACACCGCACCTATGCTTATATTTATGCCTAATTCTCTTTCCATCTTATATCTTAATTTACATTCTTCTTTTGCGTATCCTCACAATTCTTCTTTCTTTCTTTGTACCTCCATTCCTTGGTTCTTCTCCTTCGGTGATTTCAAATCATTGTATCGCGAATAATTACAATTTTGAATGGGAGAACGTAGAAATTCTAGATAAAGAACCATCGTTTGTAAAAAGATCGATATCTGAGATGCTACGCATCAAAAAACAACAAAAAGGACTCAATGAACAAAGTCATACCTAATTTCTTCCTGAAGCGTACCTTTCAATTCTCGAACGTATTTTCTCTCATTAATGTCTCATCCCTTCCTTCTTCCCACTCCCATCTTTCTATTCTAACATTTCTCTTTTGTCGATTTCTTATTTGTGTTGTGTCATTTGTATCGACTAGTATTATCTAAGAAATAATTTTCAGAACTTACATGTATAATTTACATTAATTTACGGACTAATATTTTACAATTTCTTATTGCTATTCATTTCCTACAATTTTATTATTTTGACTTGTACAAATTTCATTTTATTATATTTATTTCTTTTTGTATTTAGTTATTTTTTATACTTCTTTGACTTTCTATGTTATTTAAATCCTTTTTACAATTTTACTTTTTTGACTTGTACAGCTTTCAATTTATTATTTCTATTACTTTTTGTTGTAATCTTATTAGTTTTATATTTTGACTTTAAATTCTTTTAGTTTAATTTATTAGTATTTGTTCCAATTTAAATTTTTACATATTGTTTTTAAGTTGCATTTTATACTGTTTTACCAGATTCAAAACCGATGTCTTAACACGGTTCTCAAGATTATTTCTTAGATTAAAGCGATTCTATATCTTGTCTGCACGTTTTTGAAAGCGGATATCGCAGTTTCACATTTAATAAGATTGTAAGCACACGGAAACGTGCGCATGCCTTGAAAACTTCTTCACCATACTCGCGAATGATGCCTCAATAGTGTTCAGCAACACAACGTTAGGATGTCGAGTCTTGTTGGAGTGTCGCTCAATCATGCACCACACAAAATAATCTAGCAGATAAAGTCCGGGCTGTTAGCAGGCCAAAATTCCTTACTCCGACACATGTTCATGTTTTTGAAGAACCGATTCTACACTAAGTGGCTCTAAGAATCTTCTTTGGACTCTTCGGAAGCCGCATGGCGATAAGTAATGTCGTAAATTGTCGATTTTGGGTAATCGAACTTTATTATTTCGGTTACGGTACCGCGCGAAGATTTTCAACAAGTACGGCTCTTCGGTTATATTCTAGACACTGCTTAATCAGCTCGGTTATGACAAAGTTATGTTTTTGTTTCTAATGAATGAGACTTACTTGAATGCTATCTAGTTGCCGGCTCACAAGTTATTATACGGCAAAAATTTTAATTTGAAAATTGTCCGGAATCTACTGGTACACCCTGTAAATATTTCACTCACTTAAGAGGGGGTGTTAGTAATACAGTAATCTAATGAGTATGTGCATGGTGTGAAGGCACTTGAAGTGTCCACATTAATTTTTGAATTATTAATTATTAGATAGAAGAAATATTTAACAATATGAATTTGAATCCTTGTTGTTGTTAAGAACTGTCCACCTTTTGTTTCGTTACAATATGTGATACTCCATACAAGGACGGAGACTTCTGATTTTTCTGGGTGTGAAGTACCTCATTGAAGCAGGGAGGGGGGGTGTAGGTAGTTTTAATAATATTTTGTTATATATATGAAATATATTTTCTGTATAAGTTTAAGATATCACAAAAAATCTTATGCTATTTTTTAGATACATATATTATTATATTTAACGCTATAATTATATTATAGCAATATCTACTCGTAGAAATAAACTTCGTAAACACAACAGAAATATTTGCTGTAAGTTATGACATATCAGAAGAAAGTAAAGTATACTTAATGTTACATAATGAACTTCCAGTCAAAGATCCAGTAGCGTATAAAAATTTTTTTAAGATTAAATAAAAAACAATTTAAAGATTTATTTAAGTAACATTTTAATTTAAAAAAATCTTTTCTAATATAATGGAGGTAAAAAAATTTCTTATGTTTAGTTCAATGAAGAGAAATGAGATCTCGAGCACGAGGTAGGCACGCACGATTAACAACAAAAGTATGGGAAGTTTAGGTAAGATATGTAAAAAGTGGGGGGATACGAGATATGAGAGTTGGGTAAGAAGGGCGGTAGCATGCAGCGTGGGCACCATAGTCAAATATTGTTTTCTGTCAAAAATTCTTGAAATTTATTAACAATTAAAATATTTTTTTTAAATACCCCGAATTCTGGGTGTGGAATTCCACACCCACGGCAGTTCTGGGTGTGGAATGCTTCACACCCAGCATAAGGAAGTCTCCGTCCCTGATTCCATGTGTAAGTATTTTGCATTATTTATATTTCTCTAAATCTATTTCTCATACTTAAATATTTGTCTATTAAATGTCTAACAATACATTTGACACTGAGTATATTTAAGTAATTCAAATAAAATCAGAATTTCTGCACTAAAAATATAAAATTTTATGTGAAACAGCATTCCATACACACGTCATGTTTTAAAAGAATGAGAGCGAGTATTCGCCTCAATGTTACAACATGTAGCTCCTAAAGGTTCACTGAAGTATGAACCTTGGTATGAATTGGGGAGTCGGCTGCGGTGGCGCTTAGATATAACGCCTGTAGTCGCACTTGACTTACGAGAAATCCCCCGCAGCGTGGCCGCCTAGCGGTGGCGCCAGCACTCATTTGTTCGCGTGGGGTCTTACACACGGCGGAACTGAATATTGTCGTGTCACCAAATTATTGATAATAAGTTGCTATTTAGAATCTTTAACAATATTCACCAAATATTCTACTTCTTATATTAAACTTATGATATCATACGTGACATCATTTTGCTGACATATTGCTGTCATTATGACATATACAAATGCAAGCTCATGACAAGCCGACAGTTTGCTGTCAACATGATATGTTATTATTATTAAACGTTTGCTCTTAACATTTCATTAACTGATGTTATGTTTTTGCTCTCCTGTTGCTGACTCAATTTTACGTTAAATTCTGTAGCCAGTAAATTGCCTGCAAATTCACAACAATACGTGCAATGTATTAATTTGCCCGATATGCTGAATCTAGCTTGGTTATCTGGGATATAACTATTTTAGGCAACTGTTTCATTTTTTGTTATTTGCTTGTAATATTAATATAACAGCAACATAACAAAACTTATTGTTATGCCCGTTCGGCCGAGCTTGAGAAGCTAACCGAAGGAAGATCGATCGATTAGACAGAAGAAGCGCGGTCGGTTTTTGTTCTGTTTCGGGACGCGAAATTGTCAAGCGATATAATTCCGCTACAAATTAATTGTATATAGTGATCTAATTAAAGTCAGTGGTTTTTTTTTTTTTAAAGTGCCTGGTTATTTCGTGTTGCGCGTTCGCGCCTTCCTTCGTGAGAGTTTTGTGTGTTTGTCTCGTCGAGCACAACATTTTGGGAGTCCGATTTTGGACCACGAAATGAACATCTCGGAAGATTTAACGGCGACTCCTGCGAGAGCGGAGGGACGTCCTCTTCGTAAGAGAATGCGTCTCCGTACACCTGCCAAACCTCGACTCTCCACCGAAGCAAATTTTCTTCGGGCGGTCGACGTGGAATTGCGTTAGCTTCCAACCTCATACTGAGAGACAGAAGCTGCGGCAACATGAGAAGGAAATGCAGGCACTGCTCCAGAAGCGCGACGAGAGGCTTCAGTGTCTAAAGGAGCGGTTACAACATTTTTTAGGCCAGTCGTTACCTTTCTCTGTAATATTCCTCCAATCGCGGAGATTCCTTGGAATTCCTGAAACGCAGGCGTCAATTTTAAATTAAAGCCGGATATTTTTGACGAAAGTGTTCCGCTGCGCGAATATTTTACACAATTTGAATTGATTGCGCAGGCAAGTAACTAGGAAGATTCTACGAAGGCGGTCGCGTTAACTTCGAGTTTGCGGGGAAAAACGCGTTCAGTTCTAGACGGAATAACGAAATTAGAAAATTTAAGTTATGGAAAAATTAAATCAAAAACTCGAATTACGTTTTGGAGAAGGTCATTTGTCTCAAACACTCTTTTACACTCAATTCACAATTCGTAGACAAAAATCTGGAAAAGATTTGGCTTTGTTTGGAGCAAAATTAGAACGACTTACGCGTTTAGCTTATCCGGAGTATTCTGAGGAAGTGCGTCACAAGATTGCTTGTGCTCAATTTATTATTGCAGTCTCTGATGGATTTTTGAGACGCACTTTCCAACTTGAAGGAATTACTTCCTTGCATTCTGAATTGAGAGGGCTAAAGCAATTAAAATTATTTAAGAAAACAATTTTTCTCAAAAAAGGGAAAATAAAGAAGTAGGGAATGTTTTAGTTTAGGTTTTGTAATTTAAAATAAAAGATGTGGGAAAGAGTTACGATTTTAGGTTTAGGATTTTTTCTTTTCGAAATTAAAATTTTGTCTTGGGGGGGGGGAGAAAGACGTTGTCTCGATCCTTTTTCTTCCTGAAGGGCATTGAATTAGGAATGACACGGGCGACGCTCGGTAACCCGTGGCAGGAGCCCGGGATAGAGCAGGAAATCGTCGTGCTTCCCTGGAAGTCTACGCCTTGGGAGACGGGTTCGAAGAATCGTTCTTTCTTCGGAAACTGAGAATGAGTTTCAATTTCTTTTTTTTAGAATTTCTTGGATTGGCACAAGGGAATGGATTCGCAACAAACTGTGTTTAGTGTTCCAAAGCAGAGGCTCGGGTAAGAGCAGAAAATTGTCATTTTTGTTTGATATTGCTCGAGACAACGCTCGGTAACCTGTGGCAGGAGCCCAGGGTAGAGCAGTAGGTCGTCATTTTGGTCTGAATCGCGGAGGACAATGCTCGGTTACCCGTGGAGCGAAAGAGTCTAAAATTTTTTATTCTCCCAGAAAGGTGTTGGTTTGGGAGTGACGCTGGCGATGCTCGGTAACTCGTGGTAGGAGCCCAAGGAAGAGCAGGAAGTCATCGAACTTCCCTAGAAATCTTCGCCTTGGGAGATGAGTTCTAAAGATTGTTCTTTTGTCAGGAGCTGAGAGTGAATTTCGATTTTTCTGAATTATAAAGGATGGTGCTCGGTAACCTGAAGTAAGAGCACAGGGTAGAGCAGAAATTCGTCAGATTTGAGTCTTTCGCAGGAAAATTTTATTTTAGAATTTTGTTTAAGGTATAGAGAAAAACAATTATTGATTTTAAAGTTTTTCCTTGCAGGATTTTGTTATTTAAAATTGAATACTCGTCGAATTTTGTTTTTCATTTCAGTTCTAAGGATCTTTTGAAATAATGTTCTTCGTGTGGAGGATCGCTATAGTACTTCTTTTAAAGAAGACTGTCTCGCCCCGAGTTTTTGAGCCGAGGTTTTCCTCGTGGGACTAAGGGCAAATGCCGAGGCAGGAGCTTGGTGAGTCTTTCGTTGGGTCCACGGTAGATACCCCCACCTTGTTCGAAGTTTTTTTGAAGAAAGAAGATTCCTCAAGAGTGAATTCTTTGTAGAGGATTTCTCTGAAGAGGCTATTCTTCTAGAGAAGAGGATTTCTTTAATAAGCAAAAAAATTCTAGTAGTGTCGTTTGAATTCGAGGAAAAGTGGATCAGAATGTTATGAACAGTAACACTCAGATAAGTCTTGGAGACGACAAGAAGTCTGACATTTAAGAGAAAATGGTTGTCGAGACGACAACTTTTAGAAAGGGGGGCAGTGTTGTGCCTGTTCGGCCGAGCTTGAGAAGCTGGCCGAAGGAAGATCGATCGATTAGACAGAAGAAGCGCGGCTGGCTTTTGTTCTGTTTCGGGACACGGAGTTGTCAAGCGATATTTTGAAATAATTCCGCTACGAATTAATTGTATATAGTGATCTAATTAAAGTCAGTGTTCTTTTTTAAAAAAATGCCTGGTTATTTCGTGTTGTGCGTTTGCGTCTTCCTTCGCGAGAGTTTTGCGTACTCGTCTCGTCGAGCACAACATTAGCACCATTTAGCGACACGCAATTCACGTTTGACGTCCGACTTATTCGACGTACGACGATACGATGTTCCGTGATACGTTTGAATTCCCCATTTGGATGGTGATTGTGAATATGACTGCTAAAGTGGGTTTAGTTTCTAGAAGATTGGGAGTCTGTGGAACATCAGAGAGAATAATTACTGAGGAGCATTCGGCTATGGAATCAGATCAAATGCACTTAAAGCTCTGCTCGTAGAGGTTATAATCATTATTTTATAAAAATAGTTTGGGCGTGCTAACGCAGCTATAATATATAACGCGGAAATCGTGTTTTTCGCATAGAATTAGTTTAAAAACATGTGTCAACAACTTTCAAAAAATTCATACAAAGTACGGTCAAACGTGTTAGCTGCGTTAGCATGCAACAAATTATTTTATAAAATAAACAGCTTTGAATGCATTCGGATTCCATGGTCGAATGCCCTTCAACCATTGTTCTGATTATTATTTATGCTGTAACTGATGTATAATACTTATACTATCGGTTTCCATGTGCTTACAGATGTATTTTAGTATGTTGTGAAATTAATTCACTCTCTTAACGTAACAGATTTCAGAATGTTTTTACAATAAAATGTGTTCTGTGCAAGAATACATGAATTGCAAGAGGTTTATAAAACCAAATACTTGTTAATAAATTTGTTTTTACCTTCCTGCTTTTCTTAAATTTAAGATCTCACTTTTTAGGTAAGAACAAATTTTACTTTTGCAAATTTCAGTCTTTACCACTCTTGTCATGGCTATAATTAGTTTTCTGATTGTCTGTGTGTAAGATTTTATAAATAACCAAGTTTATAATCATAAGACAATAAGTCGAGTACCTTTCTTTCGTTGCATATGCTTTTTATTAAGATTTTGACTCACATAGGCTAAAGTGTAAAGCGTTACAAAAATTTAAATAAAGCTGTTAATGCCATAATTAAAAAAGTTAAAAAAATTCAGGAATATGTAATGCGCATAAAGATTTGTTTAATACTAGAATTACTAAAAAACTTATTTATATTTTGTATATACTGAATAAAATATATACTTGTAAAAATACTATATATCTTTATAGCTTGATTTCCTCAGATTTTTAATGAAAACTATCATAAAACGAGTCTCTCGATCTTCTAGAAACAAAACTTACTTTTACAGTCATATTTATTATCATTTGCTTCCACGAAAAATTAATGCAAAAAACAATAAATTATAAAAGGTTTATAATTATTTTTGTTTCCTTGTTAAAACATAATTTCCTAGAAATATGTCTTGCATATACTTATCCCAGAAAAGATCTTTGGATTAATTCTCTGTAAAAGCAAAAAATTACTTAGTTTGCTTTTACTTAGAATTAATTTGAAAACTTTTCTGGGATTAAGATGTGCAAGAAGCAAATTAGGTTAAGAGGTAGATGTAACATCATCAGTACAACAATATAACAACGATAATCTGTATATAACAGCAACGTTTTCTTTCAGTTACATGTTATGCAGATACAATATAACTGTAATATTCTTTGAGTGGGAAATTACAACTAACATGGACGTTACATGTAACGCACACGTTATATTGCGTGTTACCTTCAGGTTTATTGCATCAACGTTGCTGTTGTAACTGTGTTTGCTGGGTAACAATTTTTCCTCACAGGTGGTTCATGTTGTCCCAAAAGCCTTTCTTAAATCAATAAATGACTCCTCCCTTTCAAATATCAGGGAAAAATGGTTCATTAACCTATTAGTAGCCCAAATTACAAAAAAAAAACAATTCTTTTACAATTAGAAAACAACTTTTCCTTATCGTTGGTTGACAGAAGAAAAGCAATTTTTGAATACATAAAAAATATTGAGAATAACTTGTACAAATTGAGACCAGATCAACATTTGAACGTCAAAAATCTTTCAATACCAATTATCAACAATATTCTTTCTTAATGCTACAGCAAAAAAATGAAGTCACTGACAAACTAAACTTCTTGATGAAATCTACTACGATATTTACATAAAATAATCCAGGAATAATTTTCACAATGGCGGATAAAGGCAACATCACGGTAGCTTTAAACAGTAATACTTACAAACAACAAATATTGTGGATGCTTAAAGATCAAGACACTTACGTAAATATTAAGAAAGACCCGACCAATATTATTGATAAAGAACGCGCGGGATTTACTGACAAGGTGAAAGAAACGCAGTTATATCACGGAAGCCAAATATAAGAGTGTACTGTAGCGAAGGCAACCTCTCGAGAGCGTATGGTCCTCTTAAGGTTCACAAATCGGGAGTTTCTTTCAGGTTAATTATTTCATCAATTGATAGCCTCTTTTACGATCTGGCCATCTTTTTGCATGAACTTATTAGGTGTACAACTTAGTTCGGTCCGTTTTCAAAAGATGGCTCTAGGTGTTATAAATGGTTGATAGTGACAGCTGATTTTTGTTGTATCGTGAAGTGTCAACATCTGTCAACCAAATATTGTTTACAAGCCTTTGAATTTTGCACAACAAGTTTAATTTTTACTGCGTTGAAAATGTCGAGTTTTGTTCCAAATAAGCGCCATTTGCGGCAAGTTTTGATTTTCTGTTTCAATTGGAAAAAAAATGCAGCTGAAGCGCATTAAATGCTTGTGGAAGTGTATGGTGAATCTGCACCATCAGATAAATCTTGCAGAGAATAGTTTTGACAATATAAAAGTAGTGAATTTAGGGTGAATGCACCGATTGTGGCGACCTTAACCATTTTTACAACTTTTAAAATAATTTTTTTAAAAATAATATATCACATGAAGAAACTATTTACTTAAATACATTATTTAATATCTTAATTTTTAATTTTACAAATTAATTTCAGAAAAAAACTTAAAAATAATGAACAAGTTAAATAATTGCAAAAACTTCCTTTTACACTATTTTTGGCCACCTGTATACCTGTTATGGCCATGTAGTTTGCCTATTTTGGCCACTTGTGCACTAATTGTGGCCATGTAGGGTGCCAATTTTGGCCATCTAAAAAATTTAACATAACAGCAAACTTTTGTTCAAAATAAAAGGGGATAGTAAATAACAAAAATGTAAAATATCATATTTTTTAATGTTTATCAAACAAAAAAATTGCAATTTGATTATTTAACATATTATTTCATATATATTTATATGTTTCTTTAATCTTTGCGGGCAAATCACATTTGTGGGTACTAATCACAAAATAACAAAATATTTTATAAGTCTTATTATTAGATAAACTAAACACATTAATTTCATGTTTCATGTTTTATTAATAAGTACATTAAAACCTAAACTTTTATTTTAATAATTTGTACTTTTTAGTATTAAATATTAAATTATATTTAGCTTTCTTTGGCTCAGTTCTTATCAGACTTTTTTATAATTAAACGTTGAAAATATATTAGTATTTAAAGAAAATAATTAGTAATATTAGTAAATCAGTTTTAACATGTCAACACTAATACAAATCATTCTAGAATTATTTTTTTCCTTTTTTTCTAATTTTATTCTTTTTGCTGCTAATTTAATTTGTTTTGCTTCTTCTCTTTTTTGCAATCTAATCTTCTTTTCTTCTTCTTTCTTTTCTAATCGCCTTTGTTTTTCTTCTTCTTTGGCTTTCATGACTTCTAACCATTTTTCAGAAGTAAGCACAGAAGGTAAACGTTCTGTTTGCACTCGTTTCTTCTTGGTATTTTTGGGTTGAGGCCATACAAGAATGTCTTTTAAAGCATTTTCTGGAGATTTATTAAATACTATTTCACAGTTAGGATCTGTATAGTTTACATCACTGCTACCATTGCGTGGCTGACTACTAATTACTTGATGATTACCCGAATTGTCTGCTACACTTGTGTCACATGTAGTTATTGAAGAATTAGTTTCTTCACTAATTTCCAAAGCGACTGATGCAGATTCTGTAACATCCTTATTTTTATCTTGTTCGAGACTAGACTTACCTAATTAAAAATAGTTACTTATCAATTAAAATATATAATAATTATTTATACCGTATTAGAATGTCATTTTTATAGTCTGTTAAAATCTACAAAGCCTTAATAAATATAATGAATAAAATAATAGACAACTGTGTGAATACTTGTATTTTCTGTCATAGATAATCTAGTTGTAGTCTCTGGTAAATCAGAATTCGTATTGATAATTTCAATAACAACAGGCTCAATTTCTGTGATACATTGTTCTTGACCAAAAGTAGTTGTACCTAATAATATTATTTATTTATAATCATGCATAAGATATATATATATATATATATATATATATATATATATATATATACAGGGCGATTCAGAATAACCCGTTGTCTTTCAAGGGACGTATTCCTGATCGAATTCTAAGACGATTTTTGCTTTGCCAAAAATTTGTCGGACGCTTAGAATTTGAAATATCAGCCGATTAAGTTAGCGTATCACGGGTCGAATACAGATGGTACGCAGAGGCGGCGCGGGTGTGTCGTGAGGTGCCTGCTGCGCTCAGCTGATACAACACACAAGTCTTTCTTCCCTCTCACACACACACACACACACACACACACACACACTCTCTCTCTCTCTCTCTCTCTCTCTGTCACATCACAATGCTTTAACTGAAAAATGTAATTAATTTTCTTCTTAATTTTAATGATTTTAATAAGAGAAGTGCCAGGAAATTCTTTGTACAGTCGAAGAATCGAACAAAGAATTGCACAAAATCTACAAAAGTATTTACATTTCAAGTTTTTAGAAACAGTAGTACTTTTTTTGTCACAGAAAGAGAGGAGGGGGGAAGAAAGAGAGGGAGAGAGAGAGAGAGAGAGAGAGAGAGAGAGAGAGAGAGAGCGCGTGCTTGCATAAACAAGTTTGGACATGCATTTACTTACGTATTATTCTGTCAGCGATCAATTAGTTGTCTCCACGATGAGACAGACCAAAGTTTCGTTGATCCTCTCGTAAATTATCACTTTAGTATCGTAATGCACAATTCATAATACACATTCACTTGATCGATAAAACTTGAGTAACTAATTAACGAACACTTCGAGTAACGATCACTGCAAATAAGTATTAGTCATTCGGCGTGCGAAAATATGTAGCTCGAAAAAACTCGTGTTTACGCGAGACGAACAGACAACACGCGCCTGCGCCTCCCCCCCAGTGCCTCCGCGGCGAATCGAAACGTCACGCAAGATGCGGTGGCACTGGGGGGGGGGTGGAGGCGCAGGCGCTGACCCCCCGCGAAGATTGTATAAATAGAAAAATCACGATCGATGCATCACTCAATAACCCTTCGATTATTAGGAGCGTTAAGAAGATCGCTAAGAAGACGATATGGCAGGATACACCGTCGCAGAATACTACGACATGATGATGGTCCTTGGAGAATGTCAGGGGCTACCTTACGTAGCTTCAAGAAGATATGAAGAATTATATCCGGATAGGCCAAGACATCCCTCGGGCAGCGTTATACTTGCAACAGCTCAACGGTTTCACGAAACCGGTAGCGTGTTACCACAGAAGAAAGATTGTGGCAGAAATCGCAATGCAAGAAATTTGCAAAATGTGGAGACAGTTCTTCGTGATGTCGAACAGCAACCTGATACTAGTATTCGGGTTATTGCTCGCGAACACGGATTGTCTTACTCCACAGTTCAGCGAATATTAAAAGACGAAAAACTTCACGCTTATCACTATACTAGCGTGCAAGATTTGCGAGAGGAAGACTATCCTCGAAGAAGACCATTTTGCGAAAATTTCCTGAGGAGAGTAGAGGATGATCCGGAATTTCCTTCTCGAGTGATATTCAGCGATGAGTCGCTGTTCACTCGAGATGGAATTTTCAATTGTCACAACATGCACGCATGGAATGACGATAATCCTCACGTTAGTCGACTCAGGAATTTTCAAGTTAGATGGAAATTTAATGTTTGGGCCGGAATCTTCGGCACCACGATATTGGGTCCGGTAATTCTTCCGAACATCTTAAATGGCGTATCGTACGTCGAATTTTTATCGGAAAATCTTCCCGATTTTTTGGAAGATGTGCCATTAGCAGACAGAAACAAAATAATATTCCAGCAAGATGGTGCCGGACCACATAATGCCCGAGTGGTCACAAATTTTTTAAACGAACAATTTCCTGACAGATGGATGGGTCGTTATGGACCAATACGCTGGCCCGCTAGATCTCCGGATCTTAATTCATTAGATTTCTTTTTATGGGGACATTGCAAAGAAATCATTTACAGGAAGCTTCCTGAAAACGTAGAAGAGTTAAACAACAAACTCCATCATGCAATTTGGAATAATGAAGAAGATGTTTTGGAAAGGATGCAAGAAAATCTGTTAAGACGCATGAGAGCCTGCATCACGATGGACGGTGGTCACTTTGAGCACTTGTTATGAAGAAAACTCTTCGAAGAGAATTAATCTGCCCTTTTCAGGGCAACCAAATAATTTATTTCGAGGAACTATCTTTTGGTTTTAACAAATTATTACACTGAGAAAAAAATTTATTTGAATACTTGCAATGACACAATTTATTAAATCTAAATAAATATTTATTCAGTAAAAAAATGATAGTTAAATTACATTAGTGATTCTTGTATTAAAAAAATATTTAATTACATTTAATAAATTATGTCATTGCAAGTATTCAAACAAATATTTATTAAAATTCAATAACTTTTTTTCTCAGTGTAGAATCTCTTGATATAAAAAAAATAATTTTAATAAAATAAATAGAAAAATATTTTTCAATAAATTTTATTATTAAAAACAGTATTAATCACTACTTTACTTTTAAATTGCCGCGTTCTAACTTCTGTTCGACCAATCACGCATTCATATTCGATCATAACGTAACCCATAAAATCAGTCGGCTCTTTCCTGTTGTCGAGTAAACACGTGTTGTCTGTTCGTCGCGC